>NW_023994967.1:122500-175819 GCF_015586225.1 Lucilia sericata
TCGTTGTTTCTTCGTTCGTTCGTTCGTTCTTCGTTCGTTCGTTTCGTTCGTTCGTTCGTTCGCCCTCGCCTCTCGACTCTCGCCCTCGCCTCTAGACAAGACTATAGACTAGACTATAGACTAGACTATAGACTAGACTATAGACTAGACTATAGACTAGACTATAGACTAGACTATAGACTAGACTATAGACTAGACTATAGACTAGACTATAGACTAGACTATAGACTAGACTATAGACTAGACTATAGACTAGACTATAGACTAGACTATAGACTAGACTATAGACTAGACTATAGACTAGACTATAGACTAGACTATAGACTAGACTATAGACTAGACTATAGACTAGACTATAGACTAGACTATAGACTAGACTATAGACTAGACTATAGACTAGATTAGACTAGACTATAGACTAGACTATAGACTAGACTATAGGCTAGACTATAGACTAGACTATAGACTAGACTATAGACTAGACTATAGACTAGACTATAGACTAGACTATAGACTAGATTTTAGACTAGACTATAGACTAGACTATAGACTAGACTATAGGCTAGACTATAGACTAGACTATAGACTAGACTATAGACTAGACTATAGACTAGACTATAGACTAGACTATAGACTAGACTATAGACTAGACTATAGACTAGACTATAGACTAGACTATAGACTAGACTATAGACTAGACTATAGACTAGACTATAGACTAGACTGTAGACTAGACTAGACTATAGACTTGACTATAGACTAGACTATAGACTAGACTATAGACTAGACTATATAGACTAGACTATAGACTAGATTTAGACTAGACTATAGACTAGACTATAGACTAGACTATAGGACTAGACTATAGACTAGACTATAGACTAGACTATAGACTAGACTATAGACTAGACTATAGACTAGACTATAGACTAGACTATAGACTAGACTATAGACTAGACTATAGACTAGACTGTAGACTAGACTAGACTATAGACTTGACTATAGACTAGACTATAGACTAGACTATAGACTAGACTATAGACTAGACTATAGACTAGACTATATACTATACTATAGACTAGACTATAGACTAGACTAGACTATAGACTATAGACTATAGACTAGACTAGACTAGACTAGACTAGACTAGACTAGACTAGACTAGACTAGACTAGACTAGACTAGACTAGACTAGACTAGACTAGACTAGACTAGACTAGACTAGACTATAGACTAGACTAGACTAGACTATAGACTAGACTATAGACTAGACTAGACTATAGTCTAGACTATAGACTAGACTATAGAATAGACTATAGACTAGACTATAGACTAGACTATAGACTAGACTATAGACTAGACTATAGACTAGACTATAGACTAGACTATAGACTAGACTATAGACTAGACTATAGACTAGACTATAGACTAGACTATAGACTAGACTATACTAGACTATAGACTAGACTATATCCTAGACTATAGCCTAGACTAACCTTCCTAGTTTCATATAAAGTTGGGTTTGAATTAAATTAATACTGCAGTAAGGCAGAAAGGGCCTAAACTTTTCTGCCTTAGAAAGGTTAATTTACATTTTTAATTTTTAATATTATTTATAATTTTTTGATTTATATGTATAAAAAAACTAAAGAAAGTGCAAGTAATTTTTGGTTAAAGATGTCTGTCTGTTTCTTATACACATTTTTGGCGTTTGAAAGTTTTGAACTTGTAAAACGCGTCTTGAATATTTGATATCAATTTATTGGAATTGCATGTGAGTTAAAATTAAACAGTTTTTAAACGCCCATATGTTATCGAACAAAAAAATATATAATAAAATAAAAATAATATGTATTTTAATGCGTGTTACGATTTTAATTAAATTTTTTTTGCATGTTTTTATTAATATTTTATGTTATTTCTCTGTAGTTTGTTTACTTTTTAATGTCTTAACAAAAAATTATTTATGTATAAAAATATAGCTTACATAATAGAGAAATAGTTTCCAAAATCGAAAAATACCTGCTGGTATGTTGATTTATATTAGGAGGACTAAGTTTTTAAATGTAAAATTTAAATTAGTAAAACTTTTAAAACAAATGATAGTTTAAAACAGCCTTGATTTTAATGACTTATCAGATGTCATCTTAAACTGTCAACTAATTGTCAGCGTTTAATTTTTATTGTTACTAAATATGAGATTTTTTTATTATTTTGTTTATTTAGTTTGCTGCAATTGTCAATTTGTCAACAAAAAATTTTTGCAATTTTCATTTAAATGTATTGAGATATCAATGCATTTGTCAGCTAATTGTATTACACTATTTCCAATTGAACTAGAACTGAACTAGAACTGAACTAGAACTGAACTAGAACTGAACTAGAACTGAACTAGAACTGAACTAGAACTGAACTAGAACAGAACTGAACTAGAACTGAACTAGAACTGAACTAGAACTGAACTAGAACTGAACTAGAACTGAACTAGAACTGAACTAGAACTGAAACTAGAACTACTAGAACTGAACTAGAACTGAACTAGAACTGAACTAGAACTGAACTAGAACTGAACTAGAACTGAACTAGAACTGAACTAGAACTGAACTAGAACTGAACTAGAACTGAACTAGAACTGAACTAGAACTGAACTAGAACTGAACTAGAACTGAACTAGAACTGAACTAGAACTGAACTAGAACTGAACTAGAACTGAACTAGAACTGAACTAGAACTGAACTAGAACTGAACTAGAACTGAACTAGAACTGAACTAGAACTGAACTAGAACTGAACTAGAACTGAACTAGAACTGAACTAGAACTGAACTAGAACTGAACTAGAACTGAACTAGAACTGAACTAGAACTGAACTAGAACTGAACTAGAACTGAACTAGAACTGAACTAGAACTGAACTAGAACTGAACTAGAACTGAACTAGAACTGAACTAGAACTGAACTAGAACTGAACTAGAACTGAACTAGAACTGAACTAGAACTGAACTAGAACTGAACTAGAACTGAACTAGAACTGAACTAGAACTGAACTAGAACTGAACTAGAACTGAACTAGAACTGAACTAGAACTGAACTAGAACTGAACTAGAACTGAACTAGAACTGAACTAGAACTGAACTAGAACTGAACTAGAACTGAACTAGAACTGAACTAGAACTGAACTAGAACTGAACTAGAACTGAACTAGAACTGAACTAGAACTGAACTAGAACTGAACTAGAACTGAACTAGACTGAACTAGAACTGAACTAGAACTGAACTAGAACTGAACTAGAACTGAACTAGAACTGAACTAGAACTGAACTAGAACTGAACTAGAACTGAACTAGAACTGAACTAGAACTGAACTAGAACTGAACTAGAACTGGACTAGAACTGAACTAGAACTGAACTAGAATTGAACTAGAACTGAACTAGAACTGAACTAGAACTGAACTAGAACTGAACTAGAACTGAACTAGAACTGAACTAGAACTGAACTAGAACTGAACTAGAACTGAACTAGAACTGAACTAGAACTGAACTAGAACTGAACTAGAACTGAACTAGAACTGAACTAGAACTGAACTAGAACTGAACTAGAACTGAACTAGAACTGAACTAGAACTGAACTAGAACTGAACTAGAACTGAACTAGAACTGAACTAGAACTGAACTAGAACTGAACTAGAACTGAACTTAAACTGAACTAGAACTGAACTAGAACTGAACTATTTTTATTATTTTATTTTTCATTTCCATTCAAATAGATTTCTCAACAATAAAGACGATAGCTGTGAATGAATGCATTGTATTATTGACAGCAAACGTCAATAGCAATGAATGAAATTTGCACATAGAGTAGAAAACATTTAGGCTAATCACAGAGCAAGGGAAGATAGATTTGTTATTTACAATTAAGAAACGTAAAATTATCACTTGTTCGCTAATTAGTTACCAGACTTGTCCATTATAATTTACTTTCTCACTACATTACATAAAATTTACCACAAACTGTGAACTCCTCTAATAGTAAATCGCGGTTGGAAAAAAGCTAATGGTGCATGGCAATGCATTTAATGGCCAATAAAATGACATTACATTACAAAAAAAAACTAAAAACTTATTATTAGTTAAAACTTTATTTTATTATTTTGAATGTCATGTGAAATAAAGACAACAAAAACAATTGACATAAATACTACTGCATAAATAGTCAGTCAATTTAAATGACACATAAATAACAATAATTTTTCAATACTTTTATTATTTAAAGTGAAGAAAAAGAAATGCAACGCAAATTTGTCAGCTCCATATTAAAAACGTTTAAATGCATGTTAATTTTCAATATTTTTATTTGCATTTAAATACTTTTTTAGTCGTTTATATTTTGATTTTAAGTTGACACTTTAATTAGTATTAAAAAGAGAAATTTTACATTAATGGTGGTCGGCTTAAGGAGAAGAGGTTAAATATGAATCGCTTCTTTTGAAAGTTTACATGTTATATTCTATAATAATTATATTCTAACTTAATTCGGAACAGAGGAGCACTTCTACCGTAAGGGTTAGCCTTGCCTCTAAACTGGTTCGACAAAGCATTTTTAGCTACATCCCTAAGCGTTCAAGAAAATACTTATGCCCCTAGAAAATATTTCCTCTCATACATTGTTTTAACAAATTTCCGGCTTTAAACACAAAAAATATAGTTTTAAGGCCTGCTGGTCATTAATAATTTTAAACCAACAAAATTTTTTAAACAAAAAAATAACTGGAATTAAAAATATAATAAACTACCTTAACAAAACTTTTAAAAAATCAGGTACAAAAATGCAGAGGCGTATCTAAGTCTGGCTGGTGTTGAAAGATACTTGTTGCTCAACATAAAGTTTCAAATGCATTCACATAATTATCGTTATAAAAAGTGTCATAAATGTATGTTAAATTTAAAAAATAATAATAAATGCTTTTTTATATGTATATACTATATATTTATACATAAATACTAATACACACGATTTGTGTAGGTCTGATTATAAATCCAGAGTAAATGTTATTTTTTCGACTTTACTATAGTTTGTATACAACTATTAAATTATATTTGTCACTGTGACATTCTTGTCAAACTATTGATTATATATCGAACAATTTGATAGATATTCTAAATAAAATAACTAGATATTCAACTAGGAAATGTATATGTATGTACTATGTGCGTTTTCTAAATATTAATAAACCTACACCATTTCTATTCATTTCTAGTGGTATTTCAAAATTTTGAATTTTATGTTTATGAGATTTTCTCGTGTCAAACGAACCAATTGATAATTGCGCTGTCAAGTCAATGGAGTTGATAATATACCATTCTGTAATAAGGACTATAGACCAGTCTATAGACTTGACTATTGATCAGTCTATAGTCTTGACTATTGATCAGTCTTGACTATAGATTAGTCCACAGTCTTGACTATAGATCAGTCTATAGTCTTGACTATAGATCAGTCTATAGTCTTGACTATAGATCAGTCTATAGTCTTGACTATAGATCAGTCTATAGTCTTGACTATAGATCAGTCTATAGTCTTGACTATAGATCAGTCTATAGTCTTGACCATTCCATAATGAGGACTATAGACCAGTCTATATTCTTGACTATAGATCAGTCTTTAGTTTTGACTATTATATAATGAGTACTATAAACCAGTCTATAGTCTTGACTATAGATCAGTCTATAGTCTTAACTATGGATCAGTCTATAGTCTTGACTATAGATCAGTCTATAGCATTGACTAAAGATCAGTCTATAGTTTTGACTATGGATCAGTCTATAGTTTGATTATAGAACAGTCTATAGTATTGACCATAGATCAGTCTATAGTCTTAACTACAGATCAGTCTATAGTATTGACCATAGATCAGTCTATAGTCTTGACTACAGATCAGTCTATGAATATAGATCAGTTTATAGTCTTGACTATAGATTAGTCTATAGTCTTGACTATAAATCAGTCTATAGTTCGATTATAGCACAGTCTACAGTATTGACTATAGATCAGTGTATATATATATAGTCTTGACTATAGATCAGTCTATAGTCTTGACTATAGATCAGTCTATAGGTTTGACTATAAATCAGTCTATAGGCTTGACTATAAATCAGTCTATAGTCTTTACTATAGATCAGTCTATAGTCTTGACTATAGATCAGTATATAGGCTTGACTATAGGTCATATATCTATAGTTTTGACTATAGATCAGTCTATAGTCTTAACTATAGATCAGTCTGTAGTCTTAACTATAGATCAGTCTATAGCCTTGACTAAAGATCAGTCTATATATAGTCTTGACTATAGATCAGTCTATAGTCTTGACTATAGATCGGCCTATAGTTTTGACTATAGATCAGTCTATAGTCTTAACTATAGATCAGTCTGTAGTCTTAACTATAGATCAGTCTATAGCCTTGACTAAAGATCAGTCTATATATAGTCTTGAATATAGATCAGTCTATATATAGTCTTGACTATATAGTAGATCAGTCTATAATAGTCTTGACTATAAATCAGTCTATAGTCTTGATTATAAATCAGTCTGTAGTCTTGACTATAGATCAGTCTATATATAGTCTTGACTATATAGTATATCAGCCTATAGTCTTGACTATAGATCAGTCTATAGGCTTGACTATAAATCAGTCTATAGTCTTTACTATAGATCAGTCAATAGTCTTGACTATAAATCAGTCTATAATATTGACTATAGATTAGTCTATAGTTCAACGATAGATCAGTCTATAATCTAGACTGTGGAGCAGTCTGTAGTCTTGTCAATATGCTAGTCTATAGTTTTGACTGTAGACCAGTCTATGATATTAACTAAACCAGCTTATAATTTCAAGTCTTGACTATTATACCAAACTACATATAATTTCCTTGGAATTCATTTGGAATTAGTGTAATTATTTACTATTAAATAAATAGTTTGTCATTAAATACCCTTAGGTTGTGTGAAATCCAACAATCTGTTGAATCGACATTTTTGTATCGAACGTAGGCAAATAACTTATGGCATTATTCATTTTAATTGTTAGTATTTTGCACAAATAATTTTTTTTTCATAGTTAAATATTCAATTCATAACTACTTAAATATTTCAGTTAAGTTTAGATTGTTGTTATTATTAATAACATATAATTAAATAATAGTTGCTTGTACAAACATTTATTTAAAAATTCACAATAAAAATTAACACTTTAAAATGTTTCTTTTTATATATCGTGACCCTATATTCAAAAAGTGCGAATTCAATTTTGGGCAAAGTGAGTTTTTGATGCAAAAGGATTCCTCAATGCATGATCCACGTCTGGTATAAATTTGACACCAAAAAAGTAATTTTTGCACTTTTAACAACAATTTTTGTTAATATGCTATCTCAAAGTTAAATTTTTATTGAAGAAAATAAGTGCTAACTTCCATACAAATTTTACAACATTTTTTAAAACTTTAAATTTATTTAAAATTTATTTTGTATATTAACAAGATGAACATGCTGAACACAAAACAGGTGAAGATTAATAAATTGAATGTATAGTTTTTAAGATATGATCATTTATATATTTGTATATAAAACCAGTTTTAGACTTTAAATAATGTTTTTCCGAAAAAAATGTTATTTCAGAAATCGTTTATAACACTAAGATCTATAATATTCTATTATTCAAAAAATATTGGTACTTTTTATATTCAAAAACCTTTCATAATTTAAAATATTTGTACTGACAATAAGGAATAGTAAACAAGCAGATATGCCATGAATTATTCTACTTAAATGGTGTAAATGCATCTTATTGGACTTACTGGTTTGACTTATATCCCTTTAAAAAAACACATTTCATAAAATTATAAAATAACGCATATTATTAGAAGAAATTTTTGTTCTATTCTTTGAACAAAATATGCTAACTTAGAACAAATATTTGTTTTTTTTTGTCGACCAAAAAGTGCTATCTTAAATAAGTCGCTAAAATGTGCAAAATATTAAAATTTTTTCATAGGTAAGAATTAGTAAGGATGTTAAAAACGTATTATGGAAGATATATTGTCTTTTAGTGCAATATTTCACGAATTAAATAGTTTTTTTGCTTTCCTGAAAACTAGACTTTATTGATTTAGCACTTTTTGAATATAGGGTATCGATATTTAAATAAATATAGGAAATACTTTAATGCAATTGTTGAATTGCAAAAAACAAAATAGTTTTCAGTTTCAATACACTGGACTACAAAAGTAGGAAAACATTCACTTGCAGTTTAAAATCTTAATACATACTACTGACGCCCTCTACAATCTTTAAAAACCACTATTTTGAAAACTTTTTTAATTTAATATTTTGTTTAGATAGTTATAGGTGTTAATGTTTTACTTCTTTTTCTCATTTACATGTGTTTTTTAATTGATAGATAAAATATTAAAATTTTTTACATATTTCAAATAAAAAAAATTTATGTTCTATAATTAACACCTTATTTGGTTGTTACAAATTGGTCGATAAAACTCATAAATTCTTATTAACTTCAAAACAAGAAATTTAATGGCCGCTATAAAATGAATATAAAAATAAAAAATTTATTTGCACATGTATTAATTTTATTATTTAATTAAACTTAAAATCAACAAAATTCAATAAAAATAACATAAATCATATATTTTTTAAAAGATCGCCCCTACATTGTTCATAGTTCCCCTATGAATCACAAATCAATTTGAGTTGAATATATCTAGTCTATAGTCTAGTCTATAGTCTAGTCTATAGTCTAGTCTATAGTCTAGTCTATAGTCTAGTCTATAGTCTAGTCTATAGTCTAGTCTATAGTCTAGTCTATAGTCTAGTCTATAGTCTAGTCTATAGTCTAGTCTATAGTCCTAGTCTATAGTCTAGTCTATAGTCTAGTCTATAGTCTAGTCTATAGTCTAGTCTATAGTCTAGTCTATAGTCTAGTCTATAGTCTAGTCTATAGTCTAGTCTATAGTCTAGTCTATAGTCTAGTCTATAGTCTAGTCTATAGTCTAGTCTATAGTCTAGTCTATAGTCTAGTCTATAGTCTAGTCTATAGTCTAGTCTATAGTCTAGTCTATAGTCTAGTCTATAGTCTAGTCTATAGTCTAGTCTATAGTCTAGTCTATAGTCTAGTCTATAGTCTAGTCTATAGTCTAGTCTATAGTCTAGTCTATAGTCTAGTCTATAGTCTAGTCTATAGTCTAGTCTATAGTCTAGTCTATAGTCTAGTCTATAGTCTAGTCTATAGTCTAGTCTATAGTCTAGTCTATAGTCTAGTCTATAGTCTAGTCTAGTCTATAGTCTAGTCTATAGTCTAGTCTATAGTCTAGTCTATAGTCTAGTCTATAGTCTAGTCTATAGTCTAGTCTATAGTCTAGTCTATAGTCTAGTCTATAGTCTAGTCTATAGTCTAGTCTATAGTCTAGTCTATAGTCTAGTCTATAGTCTAGTCTATAGTCTAGTCTATAGTCTAGTCTATAGTCTAGTCTATAGTCTAGTCTATAGTCTAGTCTATAGTCTAGTCTATAGTCTAGTCTATAGTCTAGTCTATAGTCTAGTCTATAGTCTAGTCTATAGTCTAGTCTATAGTCTAGTCTATAGTCTAGTCTATAGTCTAGTCTATAGTCTAGTCTATAGTCTAGTCTATAGTCTAGTCTATAGTCTAGTCTATAGTCTAGTCTATAGTCTAGTCTAGTCTAGTCTATAGTCTAGTCTATAGTCTAGTCTATAGTCTAGTCTATAGTCTAGTCTATAGTCTAGTCTATAGTCTAGTCTATAGTCTAGTCTATATCTAGTCTATATCTAGTCTATAGTCTAGTCTATAGTCTAGTCTATAGTCTAGTCTATAGTCTAGTCTATAGTCTAGTCTATAGTGTAGTCTATAGTGTAGTCTATAGTCTAGTCTATAGTCTAGTCTATAGTCTAGTCTATAGTCTAGTCTATAGTCTAGTCTATAGTCTAGTCTATAGTCTAGTCTATAGTCTAGTCTATAGTCTAGTCTATAGTCTAGTCTATAGTCTAGTCTATAGTCTAGTCTATAGTCTAGTCTATAGTCTAGTCTATAGTCTAGTCTATAGTCTAGTGTATAGTCTAGTCTATAGTCTAGTCTATAGTCTAGTCTATAGTCTAGTCTATAGTCTAGGGTATAGTCTAGTCTATAGTCTAGTCTATAGTCTAGTCTATAGTCTAGTCTATAGTCTAGTCTATAGTCTAGTCTATAGTCTAGTCTATAGTCTAGTCTATAGTCTAGTCTATAGTCTAGTCTATAGTCTAGTCTATAGTCTAGTCTATTCTAGTCTATAGTCTAGTATATAGTCTAGTCTATAGTTCTAGTCTATAGTCTATTTTAGTCTAGTCTTAGTCTAGTCTATAGTCTAGTCTATGTCTAGTCTTAGTCTAGTTATAGTCTAGGCTATAGTCTAGTCTATCGTCTAGTCTATAGTCTAGTCTATAGTCTAGTCTATAGTCTGTCTATAGTTTAGTCTATAGTCTAGTCTATAGTCTAGTCTATAGTATAGTCATAGTCTAGTCTATAGTCTGTCATAGTCTAGTCTATAGTATAGTCATAGTCTAGTCTAGGGATGCCAATCTGGGACATGGTTTTAGAAATCCCGGGATGTCGGGATTTTTATAAATATAATCCCGGAATCCCGATATCGGGATCCCGGGATTTTCGGGATTTCTAAATCCCGAAAAATATAAAAAAAATTCAAAAAATCTTAATAATTTACCGACAAAAATAAAATGTTTTATTTCATATTGCAATATGAATACTCTTAGTAGGTGTTTACTTTCCAATAAGCATTTTGTGAAAAGAAAAACAAATTAATTTAAAGTACATACTTAGAATAAAAATCTTTCCATCCCAGGCACTGAATAGTAGAATAAAAACCTGAAATAATACCCATGATATCCAAATTTACAATGGTTTCCAAATAATATTTAAATAGTATGTGTAATGGGGATCCATACGAGGCTACATAGAGCACCTGTACTGCACCTATATCTCCTCCACCTTATATCCCGTGTTCACTAACCAAGGGAATTATCTTCTCGCCATCTTATTGACAGGTTGACTTCCATTATAGATATCCGATAGTATCAATGCCTATTTATTGCCCTTTTTATACCCTTAGTAGGGATGGTATATTGGGTTTCTCCGGAGTAGTGCTTTTGTTTTATACTGTCCTAAAATACGCTGATGAAATTTGAAATGATCGGGCTTTTGATCCGAGCCCCCATACAAAACACAGCTTTAAAAAAGAATTAGTGTCCACAATTCGCTTAAAAAGAGAACTGTCTCAATGAAATTCAGCATAAAACATTTTATGTAACCGTAAATTCGCCCTCCAAATTTTATGAGGATCGACTCATATGATGGCGTCCTTCCCCCAAGCATATTTCAGAAAAATAGTTTTTTAACAATAAAGTGCTAGGATATATCGGAGGCGAGGTATACTTTTATTATGAAAACTAAATTACATTTTACTCTCATAACTGGTGTATGGGGTTATATGGTCGGCCTCGCCCACCTATAATTTCGTACTTGTTATTTTTATATATCCAATAGTATCTATGCCTATTTAGTATAGCAATGAAATTTGATATTCGTAAATCCCTGACGAGCCAAAACCTCTCTACTAAATTTTATGTGGGTCGGTTCATAATTGACCCTACCCCCATATAAGGTCCCGTTAAAAAAATGACTTTAACGCTCATTACTGGCTTAAAAATACGAGTATAGCGATGAAATTCGATACACATATGTTTCATGCGAGTCAAAATCTCTCTACCAAGTTTTATGTGTTTCGGTCCATAATTGACCCTACCCCTACATAAGGTCCCATCCAGATAAATAATTTAACGCTCATTACTGGCTTACAAGTACGAGTGTAGAGATGAAATTTGAGATAAGTAAGTTTCTTACTCGCCAAAAGCTAAGAAACTATAGTCTAGTCTATAGTCTAGTCTATAGTCTAGTCTATAGTCTAGTCTATAGTCTAGTCTATAGTCTAGTCTAATAAAAAATACAAGTTATGTTTGGCAGTTTTTGGACATAGCAGACTATGGGTCTATAAAAACGTGCCATGTTTCTAACTAAAATCTCAAAATGACATCATTTCCAGAAGGCGAAGAAAAAAAGATTAAAATCATTAAAAAATTATAAGAAATTTGAAAAAAATATGATAAATTAATTAGCTATAAATCATGTACAATTTAAAGCTTAAAAATAAATTATTTTAATAGAAAAAAAGTAAAAGTTTTTATAAACAAATTATAAATTAAAATTTCTAAGAATTTGTTTGATTTTTTCTCGAAATTTGTTTTGCCCCTCAAAATTGTTATAATTGAGAGGAAATGATGAACTTATATGGTTTGAAGTGGAATAGCCAAAGGAAATTAACACCATTTTTGTAAAATTTAATTTACACAAATTATTTGAATGTTTTTTTTAAACTTTTGAAATAAATTTATCTAAATAGCTTAATTAAGTTTTATTTACATTAAAAGTTTACAAAAACAATGAACATGAGAAATGTTGTACAACTTCTGCATGAATGATAGTGTCATTAAAGTTATTTTTAGAAAATTAACAAAAAAGTAAATAAAGAGAAACATTTATTTGAAGTTTTTTTATAACTCTTGAAAAAATAATCAAATTTGTTACTGTTTGAATACAATAAGACCGGTTGCGTAGCGAATTTCCGCATTGAAGAAACAATAGGAAATTAAAAGTTTGCTGCAGAGCAGCTAAACCCTAAAAAAAGGGGCTCTCAATTTTTATTTGTTATTAAAAAATCCAGTTATATATAAAGCTAAAAAACCTCCACTTTTGAAAAAATTCTTAAAATCTTATTTAATATCTTTTTTAAAGTCACACAAAAATTAACAACAAACCAAAATAAACTAATTTAATTAAAAATAAAAAAAGTAAGCAAAAAAACAATAAACTCTTAAACAAAATGACCGATGTTGATGTTTTATCGTCGCGCATGAAATCCCGTTTACACCTACAAACCAAAACGATCGGTGCCGATCGCATTAAAAAAGCCAAAGAAAATAATGAAGACATAGCGGTGTTAAGTATGTTCCTGCCAAATGCTTCGGCACGTGAGGAAAATCTTAAATTTTATTGTGCTCTCGGTGACTTTTGTCGTCTGGGAGATCCAAAATTAACAAAAGCAGGTAAATAAATGTCTTCTCAATTTAAAATAATTACGCCATTTAGCAGAAAGATGGATGGATGAGTCATTTAAATTTTATTTTTTCCAATTTATGACATCAGTTAAGAAATTTCTTTTTTCAACAAAATACAATAGAACTTTGATAGTTTTTTATAATATAATAGACGCCCACTGTTAATTATATACACGAGTGTCAAAATATATATTTTTTAACATTAATAAATTATGAATTGTTATGTTTTTACCAAAAATATAAACTAATATTAGAAATAATCTTGATTTAAAATTAAAAAGATGAATCACGCATCATTTCAAAATGTTCAATAACTGACATCATATGGAAGAGAGAAATTTGTTAAAAAAAACGTGTTTCAAATTATGATTTAAAAGATCAAACAGCAAACTTTGGATTATCTTATTATTTATGATGACATGATCATTGAAAATATGATCAAATACATGTTTATTTTTGAAATATAACTGATCGATCTTTTAAAAATTATAAACAATAATAGAAAATGACCTCAATTAAATCAGTCTTCCATACAGATTAGACAAGAATTTAGACTTGACTTATAGTCTTTAGTCTCGACTATATACTGAACAATAGTCGAGACTATAGTTTAATCGACAGTCTGAACCATAATTTGGACTATATATGTCAGATCAATGTTCTATAGTCTAGTTTATAGTCTGAACCATAGTCAAGGCTATAGTGTAGTGAATAGACTGGACTATAGTCTAGTCTATAGCGAAAACTATAATATATTTTATAGTCTGGACTATAGTCAAGTGTATAGTCTAGTCTATAGTGTAGCTTATAGCCTGGACTATAGTTTAGTCAATGGCCTGAACTATAGTCCCGAATATAGTCCAGTTTATAACATAAACTATAGTTTATTATAAAGTCAGGACTATATTTTAGTCCATAGTATGGGCCATTGTTTAGACTATAGTCTGAATATAGTCTATCCTATAGTATGAACTATGGTCTAGTCAATAGTCTAGTTTATAGTCTGTACTAAAGTCAAGTATATATTTTAAACTATAGTCTAGTGTATAGTCGAAACTATAGTCTATTTTATATATCTTTTATATATAAACTATAGTCTAGTCTTTATTGTCTGAACTATAGTCAAGTTAATAGTATGAACCATAGTTTAGACTATGGTCGAACTATTATACGGACTATAGTCCAGTTTAAAGCCTCAACTTTAGTCTATAGTCCAGTCTATAGTTTAGTCTATAGTCTAGTGTATAGTCTAGTCTATAGTCTAGTCTATAGTCTAGTCTATAGTCTAGTCTATAGTCTAGTCTATAGTCTAGTCTATAGTCTAGTCTATAGTCTAGTCTATAGTCTAGTCTATAGTCTAGTCTATAGTCTAGTCTAGTCTAGTCTATAGTCTAGTCTATAGTCTAGTCTATAGTCTAGTCTATAGTCTAGTCTATAGTCCAGTCTATAGTCCAGTCTATAGTCCAGTCTATAGTCCAGTCTACAGTCCAATATATAGTCCAGTCTATAGTCGAGTCCATAGTCTAGTCTAGTCTAGTCTATAGTCTAGTCTATAGTCCAGTCTATAGTTTAGTCTATAGTCTAGTCTATAGTCTAGTCTATAGTCTAGTCTATAGTCTAGTCTAGTCTATAGTCTAGTCTATAGTCTAGTCTATAGTCTAGTCTATAGTCTAGTCTATAGTCTAGTCTATAGTCTAGTCTATAGTCTAGTCTATAGTCTATTCTATAGTCTAGTCTATAGTCTAGTTTATAGTCCAGTCTATAGTCCAGTCTATAGTCTGGTCTACAGTCCAGTCTATAGTACAGTCTATAGTCTAGTCTATAGTCTAGTCTATTCTAGTCTCTAGTCTAGTCTATAGTCTAGTCTAGTCTATAGTCTAGTCTATAGTCTAGTCTATAGTCTAGTCTATAGTCTAGTCTATAGTCTAGTCTATAGTCTAGTCTATAGTCTAGTCTATAGTCTAGTCTATAGTCTAGTCTATAGTCTAGTCTATAGTCTAGTCTATAGTCTAGTCTATAGTCTAGTCTATAGTCTAGTCTATAGTCTAGTCTATAGTCTAGTCTATAGTCTAGTCTATAGTCTAGTCTATAGTCTAGTCTATAGTCTAGTCCATAGTCTCTATACTTTAGTCTGTAGTCTAGTCTACAGTCTATAGTCTAGTCTATAGTTAGCCAATGTTCTGGATTATAGTCTAGTCTGTAGTTTGGTTTATAGTCTCGTCTATAGCCTGTACTATAATCTAGTCTATAGGATAATCTAGTCCTTAATGTACATCACAGTCTTGTTTGTAAACTATAGTCTGGTCTGTAGTCTGAACTATTATCCAACCTACAGGCTGGACTACAGTCTAGTCTATAGTCTACTTTATAGTCTGGACTATACTCTCGTGTACATATGGTTTAGTTTATAGTCTGAACTATGGACGAACAATAATCTGGACTATAGTCCAGCCTGAACTTCAATCTAAAATATAGTCTACACTATATTCTAGTCTGAGCTATAGTCTCGCCTAAACTATTGTCTAATAGTCTGGACTCTAGTCTAGTTTATAGTTTAGACTAGATTGTCGGTTTATAGTCTAGCCTATATTCCTGGCTATGCTAGTCTAAGGTGTGAACTTTGGTGTAGCCTAAAGTCTGAACTTTGGTCTGGATTGTAGTGTTCGTATTTTAAACACCCTACTATATTTACAGGCGATTTAAAACGAAAAAAATTGGGGTACATTAAAAAAATTAAACTGTCACGATTTGCCCTCAAAACTTTAAACATTATTTACAACATTCAACAGATATCTGACCTCATAATTATTAAAGAACGAAAAAAATGTGATTTTAAATAATTAACCCTTATGACAAACTTTTGTTAAACTTTACAAACCACTGCTGATATTATTAAAAAGAATATAAACAAAATTATAAGTTATTAAACAATGAATGAAAACATGGTGTTGTGAAGTGTAACAACCTGTACAATTTATGTTTTTTTATATAAATAAAATATCATGTTAAGTATAATTATTTAAAATAGTAGTATGTAGTTGAATAATTTTATTTTTTTGCAAAGTTCATAGACCTAAATGCCGGGCAATTATTTATAAATTAGCATAATACAATAATTGTTTCTTGTTATTTTGATTTTTTTTTTGTATTGTGGCAAATAAAAACTTTAATAAAAACAACATTATTAAAAAGTAAATTTGGTTACCAACTTATTTTCTACACGACATCTGTTAGAGCTGTTTTAATAATAAAATTGTATAGATACTTGTTATAGAAGAGTAATAATTTTTAGCAGACTGAATATTAATTTTATTTATTGCAAAAAAAAATCATGTCTCGTCATCATAAATTTTCTTTAATTCTCTCTAATAGGTGAATATTTATGTAGAACAAATAGTTTAATTCTAACAATAAATAATCTTTATTGAATGTTTTGGGGGCAAAGTTGTAGGAAACAAAAAATCAAAATGAAAGCAACATGATTTTAGGGGGGAAAAATGGATCAAATCAAAAACAAGGTCACTGAAAATGAATTTACGAAACTATATTGAAAATACTTCCAAATAGATTATAATTTTCCAAATAATAAAGTTCGAAATTGCATTGTTATTAAACTTTGATAAATACCTTTTTCCATTATTTTATCTTTAATCGATAAATTTTGAAACTCATTAAACTTAAACTTCAATTTGAAAACATTTGCGTGTTTTTAACTAAAGTTTTTCTTAAATAAAAACCAATAAATAAATAAAATGTGCCAATAGTTCAAAGTCAAAAACTTTTGTATTAACTTTATATAGATTTGTTTTGGTTGAGATCAGCTGTTATATTAAGATTTGAAGAGTTTTCCCTAAAATAAATTTCATTTTTATTTAATATTGCGTGACCTAAAGCCATAAAATATGTTGAATAAAATGGTGAGTATTACAAATGAAACCATTTTGAATTAAATAATAAACAATTGAAGGATATAAATAATAAGATATATAGTTTTAAAATGTGGGAAATTACACGTACTTGAAAAGAAAATGCCGTCAAAGAAATAAATGGAATTGTTTTCATACAAAAAGGATTATTATTTGCAAAACAATATAGTTTAAAAACGATATTATTATAAAATTATTGTAGCAGTGAAATTTTTGACATGCTGTACAGGGTTGCATTTTTAAAACAAACACAGTATTGTAGAAAATCTAAACAACTTTGCCTGATAATGTTCACAATGTCGCTTTTGAAACATAGAAAATATGAATATTTTGTTTTTATAGGATATATTGAACTTTGATTACATCTTCCGAATATGTACTTCATATTAAAAGACTTACTACAGGGTTGCATTTCAGTTTCTACAGGGCTGCATTTCAGTTTCTATGTTTATGTTTTTTTATTTAATAAAAATTATTAATTATTTCTCATCAAATTCAATATTTTAGGCACAAAGAAAATGGAATACAAGACCAGACAATGGCATGAGAACTGTTTCTGTTGCTGCGTTTGCAAAACTGCCATTGGCACCAAGTCATTCATACCACGTGAACAGGAAATCTATTGTGCCGGCTGTTACGAGGAGAAATTCGCTACTCGATGCATTAAATGCAATAAGGTAAGGAAAAACACTCAAAAAATAAAAACCTAATTCCAAAAAGTTGAAGGTGGGAAAAGTCGACTTTTCATTTATAAAGTCGGCTTTGCAAGTTATAAAATTTGTATGTTTGTTTATGCCTTACTATATCTTCACAAATTACAGGTCATTACTTCTGGTGGTGTTACCTATAAGAATGAACCCTGGCATCGTGAGTGCTTCACTTGCACTCACTGCAATATAACTTTGGCCGGACAACGTTTTACTAGTCGTGATGAGAAACCCTATTGTGCCGATTGTTTCGGTGAATTGTTCGCTAAACGTTGCACTTCATGTGTTAAGCCTATAACTGGTAAGTTGGAGTTATAAAAACTTCGATTTTAAATGTTTCTACATACATATCTATCCTTCTATCAATCTATCTATCTATCTATCTATCTATCTATCTATCTATCTATCTATCTATCTATCTATCTATCTATATATCTATCTATTTATGTATCTATTTATCTATCTATTTATCTATTTATCTATCTATCTATCTATCTATCTATCTATCTATCTATCTATCTATCTATCTATCTATCTATCTATCTATCTATCTATCTATCTATCTATCTATCTATCTATCTATCCATCTAACTATCTATCTATTTATCTATCTACCTATCTATCTATCTATCTATCTATCTATCTATCTATCTATCTATCTATCTATCTATCTATCTATCTATCTATCTATCTATCTATCTATCTATCTATCTATCTATCTATCTATCTATCTATCTATCTATCTATCTATCTATCTATCTATCTATCTATCTATCTATCTATCTATCTATCTATCTATCTATCTATCTATCTATCTATCTATCTATCTCTCTATCTATCTATCTATCTATCTATCTATCTATCTATCTATCTATCTATCTATCTATCTATCTATCTATCTATCTATCTATCTATCTATCCATCTAACTATCTATCTATTCTATCTATCTATCTATCTATCTATCTATCTATCTATCTATCTATCTATCTATCTATCTATCTATCTATCTATCTATCTATCTATCTATCTATCTATCTATCTATCTATCTATCTATCTATATATCTATCTCTTTTAATTAAAAATTAACCTACTTATTTTCTACTCTTTTTAAAGGTATTGGCGGCACTCGTTTTATTTCATTCGAAGATCGTCACTGGCATCATGATTGCTTTGTATGCGCCAGCTGCAAGACTAGTCTAGTCGGACGTGGTTTCATTACTGATGGACCCGATATCATTTGTCCCGAATGTGCCAAACAAAAATTGATGTAAAATTTCTATTGGCGCCAGCAAAACAAATAGCTTTGAACATTTGAACAAATAAAAAAAGCTTGAAAAAAATTAAATGCAAATTCTAAATAAATGAAACAAATTGGAGCAATAAAATTTCTAAAACTTAAATAAACAATATTAGAATTTCTTTAAAATTTAAAAAGAAATTTCTTTAAAATTTATTGTAAAATTTTTATTAAAATTTAAAAAACGAAACTATCAAATTAAAAACACAATTTAAAAATAAAACATGCATTTCATACGAAATTAAAAAAAAGAATATAAATTTGAAAAACAAGAAAATATTTTAAAATATTTTCTTATAAATTTTAAATAAAAATGCACAATAAAAATTAAAAAATAAATGAAAACAATTATAATTTTCTTTACTTTTAATAAAAACTATTTAACTCTTTTTATTTTATTATTATTATTATGATTTTCCTAACCTTGGGTTATAGTTATAAACATTAATGTATATTTTATTTAATATTTATTTTTTATAGTTTTTTGTTTAATTATTTTCTTTTTTATATATAATAACTCTATATATATTTTTTATAATTTTATTTCTCTAAAATCATTTTTATCCTAATAAAACTAATAACAACTGAAATAATTAAAACCGAACAATATAATTGTTTATTAAATAAAATTTATTAAAAAAAACTCAAATTCCCTTTTATCAACAATAAAATTATTAATAACTAAAAACTATTAAATTACTTTCTTAAATTTTTGCGGTAAATTCCTAATTACTATTTTTTAGCAAACAACTAATGGCTTTAAAAATAAAAGAAATAAAATTTACTTAATTGTTAATAATTTAATTAAAAAAATCCTTTTAAAAAATATTTTAAACTTTTAAATTATTTTATGCATAAAACAGAAAAAATGGAAAATAATAAATTTATTTGAAATTTGTTAAATATTATATGTATGTAATTTTATTAATTTAATTTTACGTTATTGATTGATAAAAAAAATGTGAAAAACCATAAAGCAAACAAAATGGCAAATAATAAATTATTAAATGTATTTTCGTAAACAGAAGAAGTAAATAAATATTATGTAATAAAAACAAGTTGTTTTCATTCGAATTTTTTTCAATTAGAATAGTTAAACTGTAGAGTATTTAAAAAGATCATTCAAAATTTTAAAAGAAGTCTTGATGAAGAACTTGATGATTAATACATACATATATGATATATTGATATTATGATAGATTTGTAATGAATACCATTTACAAAAAACTTCGATCTGTCTACCTCTCTATCTATCTATCTATCTATCTATCTATCTATCTATCTATCTATCTATCTATCTATCTATCTATCTATCTATCTATCTATCTATCTATCTATCTATCTATCTATCTATCTATCTATCTATCTATCTATCTATCTATCTATCTATCTATCTATCTATCTATCTATCTATCTATCTATCTATCTATCTATCTATCTATCTATCTACCTATCTATCTATCTATCTATTTATCTACCTATCTATCTATCTATCTATCTATCTATCTATCTATCTATCTATCTATCTATCTATCTATCTATCTATCTATCTATCTATTATCTATCTATCTATCTATCTATCTATCTATCTATCTATCTATCTATCTATCTATCTATCTATCTATCTATCTATCTATCTATCTATCTATCTATCTATCTATCTATCTATCTATCTAATCTATCTATCTATCTATCTATCTATCTATCTATCTATCATCTATCTATCTATCTATCTATCTATCTATCTATCTATCTATCTATCTATCTATCTATCTATCTATCTATCTATCTATCTATCTATCTATCTATCTATCTATCTATCGATCTATCTATCTATCTATCTATCTATCTATCTATCTATCTATCTATCTATCTATCTATCTATCTATCTATCTATCTATCTATCTATCTATCAATCTATCTATCTATCCTGTTACGAAATATTGTAACTCCTTTTTCCTTAACCTTTTTTGGATGTCCTACATACATTTCACTTTGGTCGGGTTCTAAACTGAAAACAAATAGCTTATTAGTTTAGCTATTTGTTAACTGAAGAAAGAAAAAATTAAAAAACTTACACAAATTCCGAATGTAAAACATACGCAGCAGCCAAATCCTGTTGAACTTCAACATCTGCAAGGAAATCAATGGGCGCCACACAATTTAGTTTATTTGCAGACAGTCTTTTTGGAATAAATATTACGCACAATTAACTTTCACACTTAATAAGTTTTATTTGAATTAAATTTGAACTAATGTTAATGCAAATAAATATAACAAAACGGTACAAACTTTTTACAACTATTGAAAGACAAAAGCACAAATACAATTAACAAACATTGAACACAAACATTTCTAAACCGAAACTAGCGGGAAACTAACATTTTTGACAATGCAACAAGTGCTGGTAAGTACTTTGATGGAAAAGCGGTGTTTGGTACCTAGTATTCGAATTTATATAAAAGTAATTGATACCATAATAACATGAGACATTTTATATGGTAATAGAATTAAACACATTGTTTAGTTTATAAATATTATTATTATTAAAGTGGAAATTATTTGAATTAAGTACCACAAAGCTTGTACGTGTTCGTTCAGTACTTTTTTTGCAGCAATACCGTTATAACTTTAGTTAAGCATTGTTAGTGCTGCCAAGTTTTTGTTTGTTTAACAAAATTAAAACTATCTGGTACTAAATTATGCAACTCTGCAAACAGCTGTCGAAAATTTTTCGTGCTGTAATCTATCAGCAACAAATACCATATATTTTGTTAATATTCTTCTTGTATAATCACTCTTAATTTATTGTTAGAGCATCCTGGGTCATACATTTAAAATTATACAAATCGCTTCAGAATAATTTTCCGCGTCGATTTTCCATATATGTTTACCTTGTAATCTAACTACAGGATGGATTTTCGATGATTAATTTTAAATTTTTGTAAATATATTGTTTTTTAAAGTAGTCAAACCGAAAATTAAGCCGCCGCTGATTTTTTAATTACATGCTGCCGTCGCCGGCTGAAAATTGTGCATCAGCCGCCGTCGAATATTTTAACTCGGCTAGTTTCTCTGCACCCAGCATTGTTAATAAAAGTAGCAGACACCAAAAAGCTTTACACAGTTACTGTTATACGTATATTTTTTCTAAACGTTATAAAAGTTTTTCTAATTTTTTAATTAATTTAAAATTAAACGCTTCAAATAGAGATAATTAATAAATTTATCTAGTTTAGAGTTTTCTCTTTAAACCCCTGGTAACTCTACTATCACTGCGCAAAACTCATACGCTTTTTAACAACTCTGCAGTTTGGCTACATGTGTCAAACGAAGTCGTCTTTTTTTTTGTTAATAGGAAAAATATAAAAAACGAGGATTGAATTAATAATATATTACCAAAAAAGAGAAATATATAAAAAACTAATTGATTTAATTGTACACCTATAAAGTGTATAAATTTGTGAAAAATCTAGTGAAAATAATTTATCTCAAACAAAATGGTTTTGGCTGAAAACGAAAAGGTAATTAAATAGTTTTCTTTTTATATCTTATTGAAATTTCCAATTGACAAAACCAACCAAATGTCTGCAGACGTCGTGGAATTTTATACATAATAATGAGTGCAATGTGTTGTGCGTGTGTGTTGATTCCCCTAAAATGTTTCCTCTGACCCACAAATACACGTTGTGGTATACAATTTTTCGAAAAAGTTCACATTATTTTCGTTTAAAATGTGTTAAATTGTTGAAAATTTTAATATTTTATACATGCTATTGAAATATTAAATATTTTTGAAGAAAGCTACTTTGTTATAATTTCTTTAAATTACGAATAGAATTACATGTTGTGCAGTTTTGTTATTGTAATGTGTGTATTCTTAAACACAAAAAGAATTGGTTGTGTTTTATCATTAAAATATCTAAAATATTTTATTTATTATGCATTTTTGTGTTTTATATTATACCCTACATTAGAATATACTATATACATATGTTGATTTATTGGTAACATTATGAAGAATATTATTAAATTTAGAATTTTCTTATTGGAAAAGAAAGTGCAAAACTCAGACGAAAAGAGAATGAAGTAATTCATCAATGACAAATATGAATATTAGCAAACAAATTTGTCATTGGGTTTGGGTACATTAGGTATATTGTGGTAAATATAAATCTTCTTACCCGATGATCTATTGTAAACATAGTTGTACATGTAAACTGAAATTTACTTTTAAGATAAGCTTTCATACCCGAAAGGCATAAGATTGGAGTAGACTTTGTGTTACTCGAGGTGTATCATACTTCGTACAACAATGACTTCACTTACGATATAAGATTGTACCTATTTGGCGTAAAAAAAATATTACATCTTACGAATACCGATCCTCTACTACATCCTGCCAATTCTTGATAGCGAGTATGTGGTCGAGGTTTTACCAGAACCAAATGTTTGGAAAATACGACTAGTTCGTAAATTTCACCTTTAAGATGATATCATTCGATATCGAACAAAAAATGTGTTCGACATGAAAACTAATTCGATCACTAAATATGCGTCCCAGGTTTATTGTCAATACAGATTCGAACATTTCCATTATTTATCCAATAGAACCACTGAATGGTTCTGAATTGATTGTAAAGAATGGAACAGAATATTTTTTGATGAGTGTCGCTTATCATTCTCTTAATAGACCTGGATCTGTACTAATTTACGAAGCAGGGATGTTAATTTAGGATATTGTTGCATCTACAGCAACCTAGATGGCTCTAAAGTCCATCAAGAGTTTTTCTCTCGACATTGTGCAACATCGTAACCTCACGACGATTTGTATATAGTGTATGAAGTTCATATTGGTGCATCGCTTTTGTATATATAGCTATAGCTCAGGTTTTGTTGAGCCGAACTATAACTATACTATATGAGTTCCATCCTAAGTTTTTTTTTTCAAAACACTAATTTTCCTAAGACTAATCTTCCTGATGTGTGACCTATTTGGCCACGTTAATTTCCATTCTAATGACTCTTTGGCAATAGAGTTTATCTCTAAATAGAAACAAATTAACGTAATGAAGCTAAAAGGAAAAGGTGAAAAGAGAACTTATAGTAATGAAGTACATGATCCATTTAGGAATACATGATCAGTTTAGTAGTAGTTAAATGGAGTATGTTTTGTCATATATTTGAATTAGTTTTAGACCGGCTCTAGTCCTTTGAGGAGTACTCTTTACATGCGTGTACGTAGTAGTCTCAATTTTTGCATTGTCTGTCCTAATGATTGGACATTTCTGATTTTCCAACACATATACATAAATTTATCAACGGTAAAACAAACAAACAAAAAACATAAATCATATAGACTTCAACAATTTTACTTTCATTTTATAACCAACCGAAAACAAATCCATTCCAACATGCTGCAAATAAGACACAAAAACAACATCTAACGGAGGAATAAATAAAAGAAACTGTTGGATAAATCAGAGATGGAAAAAATGAAAACCTTATAAATCCATTTAGAGTTTGTTCCATTTTTGAGTTCTTTGCGTTCACTGCTGAACACGCAAGTGTTTGACATACTATTTTTCATATTTTTTGGAGGATTGTTCTTTGGGCAAAATAGTTATGGCCTTAGACATGTTTAAGTTGTTTATAAGAGGTGGCTACATTTAGCATCTTATTGGGTTTGGCTATAGACTACACTAAGTCCAGACTGTAGATTAAACTTTAGTCCGGACTTAACCGTTGTCTAGACTATAGACTAAACTATCGTATATTATTATGTTTAACTACCTATAAACTATTACTAAAGTATAGTCTAGACTGGACTAAACTTAAGAGTTGACTATATACTAGATTGGAAAAAAACTAAGGCTAGATTTTAGTGTTGTCTAGATTTTAGTAGTATATACTATAGACTTAACTATGCTTTATAGTTATTACAGACTAAATTATAGTCTATAACATCGACTAAACTATAGTGTATACTAAAGGCTAGACTATAGTATTGTCTAAACTTTAGACTAATCTATAGTGTAGATCAAATAGTAGTAAATAGGCGAAACTGAAACGGTTGCCAAATACAAATTTATATTCTCTTCACACAGACGAGTTCTGAGAGAATTAATAATACATTCTCACCAGTTAGGTCTTTGACAGGTGACTTAGGTCTTTGACATCCAGTTTCGCTTATAGTTACTATAGGGACCACTATAGACTATATTATAAAATAAACTACATATAGTTTAGCTGTTAGAGTCAAGTATAGTTCAGCCATTAGACTTGACTATGTCTGGACTATATATAATTTATAGTATATACTAAAGTATAGACTAAACTATAGACTATACTATAAACTAAACTGTAGTCTATACTATAGAATAAACAATAATTTTGCCGCTAGACTCAACTATAGTCCAGGCATGAGATTTACGTATAATTTAGACTATGGTATATTCCAGACTCATTAAAAGCGTAGCTTGAAGCATCACAATGGATCCAGTGTTATATTGAAGTCAAAAAAATCGTTTAACCTTTAAACTACACCGGATGGAAATACGATTCCAATACAAATTTCTGAAATTCAAACAAGTTGTGCTCATTTAATTACATTAAAAACTGTTCTTACGATATTTGTATCAAAAGTTATATAGTGCATTATTCCCCATCTCTGATATTGTTCTTCGTTGTCTCTTTTGTGCTGTATTTTGTTGTATATGATCGTGGTGTTTGTTGTGTTTGTTTGTCTGGCTGGCTGTGTTGTTGCAAAATCACCGTTTTTTTTTTTTCTTCTCCTTCTTTTTTGCACATGAACAATCAGTTCGAAAACAAACATCATTCTATAAACAGTAAATTCATAAGCGAGTTTTTTAATAAAATTCAATTTTTACTTTATTTACGATTGTAAAATTGCAACAACAACAAAAAAGATCTTGTGATAGAAAAGAAAAAAAAAACGTACTGTAACAAAATACTCGTTTTCATTTAAAATCCAGACTGCCTTGGATTTTTATTTCAGTTATTTTTTTTTTTTTACAAATTTGTGACACATGCAGCAAAAATAATAATAAATTTTTAGAGATCAGTTTTATAAGAAAAAATTTTCATTCAATAAGTTTTGTCATTTTACAGCATTTAAAACAAAAATTTCTCTTTAAACAAAAAAAAAAAGACAAGAAACGAACAAATTTTTGGAATTGCAAAATATTTAAAAGCCGTGTATACCAATAAAAAAAAATTAAGCAGACAAAAAGACAACAACAAAAATATAAAAGAATTAAAAGCACAAGATAAACACGTGAACTAAAACGGAAAATACAAATAAAAAACAGGTCCCACTGACGAGAAAAAAAAAAGAACAGTAAAAGAATTTAAAACGAAAATCAAAGAAAAACGAGGTCATTAGCATAATTTGGTAAAAAAAACAAGAACACTATTCCAAAAGTGTGAGAAAAACTGCATACGGTATTTTTTTTCCAGTAAATGGCATTTGGTCTAGTTTTATTTTAAAAACCATCACTTCAATGATCTTTGTTTTATTACACACAAACTAATTAAACATATTTCTACTCATTGTATTTAGCTCTTTATTTCTGTAATAACTTTTATTGTTTTTTTTTCTCATATGCAATTCTGTGTGTGTGATCATCATCTTGTAGATATTTCTCTTTGTGTGTGCGTTCATAATTTTTTGTTTCGTTTCTCTTACTTTTTTTTTTTTTTTGCCATTTTGGTTAGAAAAAAAGAGCATTTTTTTCTGTAATTATACTCTGCTTTTGTTTAATAAATCTACTCTGCTGCATACCCCACCTTAAAAATAAAGTAGAAACGAAAAGAAATATAAAAAAATAATTGTGCTGGATTGTTTGTGTGGTAGCAGTAAATAAAAATAATAATAATAAAAAAAAAGTAAAATTATTTTACACAATATCATCATATCATAGTCTCTTGTCTTAAGAGAACTGGCTGTTGACTAACGTCAAAAAAGAAGCAAAAAAAAAAAACACATTTTGTTGTTCTTCGTTCATTTTTTTTTTTTTTGTATTTTACTCATTATAATTTATTCGTTTTAAATATTTGTGTCATGATGTTTCAAAGCGACTTTCATAGAAAGAAGAATTTTGCAAATCCAAATTTGTTTAAAGTAAGTTAATAAGTGTATGTGTATTGTAACATAATTAATATAAATTTGACGTTAAGTTTTTTATTTTGCCTTAAGTTTTCTTTGTATTAAAAGTATTTATTTTTTTATTTTAGAACTCTACCACACAAAAGGAGAATGCTCCAGCTGCTGCTCAACCTACACCAGCAGCCGGCCGTCCTGAAGCCAAAGAGGAAACCAATACCAAACCCGATCAAGAGGAGGTTCGCCCTGAACATTTGTTCAAACATCCCCTACAGAACACCTGGACTTTGTGGTATTTAGAAAATGATCGTACTAAATCATGGGAAGACATGCAAAATGAAATAACCAGCTTTGATACCGTTGAAGATTTCTGGAGGTGAGTTTAAAGTTAAATTATTGGGTTTCTCCTTGGTCTATTGAATAATCTATTAACTAATTTATGGATTAATCTGTTGACTATTCTACAGAGTAGTCTGTTGACTTGTCAGTTGTCTAGTCTATGGTCTAATCTTTTGACTTGTCTATTGTACAGTCTGTTGACTATTTTATGGACGTTACTATTGACTATTCTATAGACTAGATTACTGATTAGTCTGTTAAATAGGTTTTAGACTTATTTGTTGACTTGTTTATGGTCTATAGACTAGACTATTGACTAGTTTATTGACTAATCTATGGTATAATCCGTTGACAAGTCTATTGGCTACTCTATTGTTCAGCCTGAAGACTATTATATTGACTAGCTTATGGACTACTCTATTAACTAGTCTATGAACTTGTCTATGGTCTGTTGACTAGTCTGTTGTCTTGTCTATGGTCTAATCTATTGGCTATTCTATTCTATAGTCTGTTGACTACTCTAGTCTATGGTCTTATCTTTAATCTAATTTATTGTCTAGTCTGTTGACTAGTCTATGGACTAGATTATTGACTAGTCTATGTACTAGATTATTGACTAGTCTATAGACTAGATTATTGACTACTCTATGGACTAGACTATTAACAAGTCTATGGACTAGACTATTGACTAGTCTATTGAATAATCTATTGACTAGTCTATGGTATAGTCTATTGTCGAGTCTTTTGACTAGCCTATGGTCTAGACTATTGACTAGTCTATGGTATAGTCTAGACTATTGGCTAGTCTATGGATTAGACTATAGACTAGTTTATGATATAAACTGTTGACTAGTCTACTATATTGTCTATTCTGTTTACTAATATATGGACTATAGTATATTGATTATGTAGTAGTATACGAACTTTTCTATTGACTAATCTATTGGCTGCTCTATTCCCTAGTCGGTTAACTACTCAATGAACTAGTTGAGGCTGTTTACTCATCTATCATCTAATCTCATAACTAGTCTATTGTCTTGCCTATTGACTACATAGTATAGAATACTCTACAGGCTAGTTTGTTAACTACTCTTTTGACTAGTTTATGGACTAGTCTCATCTGTTGATTAGTCTGTGTTGTATTACATATTTCAATCATATTCTCTATTTACTTTTAGCCTATACAATCACATTAAGCCCCCATCTGATATTAAAGCTGGCAGCGATTATTCTCTATTCAAGAAAGGCATTCGGCCAATGTGGGAAGATGCTGCTAATAAACAAGGTGGTCGTTGGGTTATTACATTAAATCGTTGTCCAAAACCTGAATTGGATAATTTGTGGTTAGATGTGGTGAGTTCAAGAAACAAAAAATGAAATCAATACTAATAAACTTCATTATAATGAAAAAAAATTAAAATGTTCAAAACTTTTTCAGCTTTTATGTTTAATTGGTGAAGCTTTCGATCATTCAGATCAAATTTGCGGTGCCGTAGTCAATATACGTAATAAAAATAATAAAATTTGTAAGTAACTTATTACTGCCAAATATCCTTTGGAACTTAAGAAACTTAATTTTTTTTTATTCTTTAGCTATTTGGACTGCTAATGGCAACAATGAAGAAGCCGCTTTAGAGATTGGCCATAAATTGAGAGAAGCTTTGCGTTTGGGTCGTCAAAATTTGCAATATCAGCTGCACAAGGATACAATGGTTAAAACGGGCTCAAATGTTAAATCCGTTTATACATTGTAAATGAATTATGTTTTTTCTTAAATGTTTTTGTTCGAAAAACACATGTTTGAGGATGGTAGAGTAATCAAAGAAAAAGAAAAGAAGAATACCCAATAACAACTATATTGTCTTAGTATACATTGTCATAAAACATATGCACACAAAACAGCAACAACAGGAAACTACCCCCATACTCACACTTTTATACATACTACTACTACTAATATTAAACCTACAACTTCCTCTTCTGTAATTAAAATTTTTCTGCAATTATCTTGTGCATGTGCTGAACTGTCCCTTAATTTGCTAATATTTTTGAGCCTTAGTTTTGGCACCAGCTGAAATTAGGAAAATATAACAAGAAACATTCAACGAAAAAACAAAAATTAAAGCAAAACAAAATACCTTTCACTTTAAAACTAACAAGCAGAAAAAAAATTTGATTGTATTTCCATTAAAAATTCTCCCTAAACTACTCGAAGATTAACAGGAAAAGCAAAAACAAATCAGTGCTGGTTTTTATTAACATCATTTTATTATTGGTAAAGAAAATTTGTAAACTTTTTTGTTAAAAAAGCCGGTCTTTGGCAAATTTTCTAAAAATTTGAATTCCAAAAAAAAAAAAATATTTGCAAAGCATTATTATTTTGGTCTAAACAAATTATGAAAACTTTTTAAATAATATTGTTGTTAAACACAGAAATAATTCAAAATTATCTTAGAAAACCGCACTTAATCTTGAAAACATTTTATGTAGTTTGGGTAAAATTGTGTCTAACCACTCAATAATAACAACAAAACATAAAACTTTAATTTCAATCCTTTTATTATTTTGTCAAGTCTCCTTTTTATTTTATAAATTTATAAACTCGATGTTTTAACATGAATATTTGAATGAAATTATTATGATTAATTTAAAAATGCAAAAAAAAAAAAACAAATCCACACAAACACATTAAATTGATCTAAATAAAATTTTGAATAAAAATAAATTATCGATAAATAAACCAAAAAAACAATTGTTGTTTTTATTTTTTGTTAAGGGGCTGTACGTCTTTAAGAAAAATTTATAAAAACAGAGAATGTGGAAGAACAATATTAAAGTACAAATGATTACTTTTTAATACAAATTTAAACTACTTTACAGTAAAAACCTTTTTTCCAATATATAAAATATGCATTTAATGCAGTATGTACATATCTCATAAATACAATTTAAAAGTTTTTTTTTGTAACATCATTAAACAACATACATATATCACAAATTCTGTTCGAAATATCTCCATAAACTCAATGAGACATGATGCGTTCTACTTTACGACGTAAATCTTTGCGACGACATTGTTCCAATGCTTCGCATATTATTAATACATGTTTTTTGGGATCTATCGAGTCATCTTCTTCGAATATTTGGAAGAGCTTATAAACGCGAGTTTTTAAATCACGATACTGAATTTCAACGTCATCCATTTCACCCTGACATATATCCAGTTCACGGCCCAGACAACGCCAATCCGTACCAATTTCGCTGGCTATTAGTTTATAAATTGCGGCACGTTTCTCCTTGGTTGGAACTTGATCAAATGTGGCTTGTCGTGGTCTGCTGTTATTAACAGGATTAGTAGTGGGAGAAGCTGCATTAACATTTGGTGCATTTACATTCAAACCACTTTGGAAACCGTTTATTCCACCACTTATATGCAAACGGGTGGCACATTCGTGCGACAAACGTATTTCACGGTATTGATTATACGGCTCAGCCGGTAATAATTCCTTGGGTACATGATAATTCGTGATAACTGCTGCCAAGGCGCCACCATATTCATCGGCAATTTCCCTAAAAGGTTCAATATTGAATTCCGATAATGCGTCATGTCGTTCCAGACAGTCGATCAAGTCATCCATTGTGTGTATGCGATACATGTTACGGGCTGAACCAATATCAGCCCGGAACATATATTTAAGATCCTCTAGATTCTCCTGGGCTGTGGGATCATTGGCTGCAATTCTTTTGAGAGTTTCAAATGTTAGTGGTTGTCCCATTTTTGTTGGTTTTTACTAAGAGGTGTAGAATTTCTTTTTTTTATTATGGAATTTTGTTTTGTTATCAATACAAAGCATTAGAAATCGAAGTCGTTGTAAAATAGTTAACGGCGTTGACTAGCCCACAAAGACACGACGACGATGTGGGTTACCCTTGTGAAATAAAAAGTTTTATAATTTTGAGGACAAAAATGGACAGTTAATTCAAATAAAATAAAAATGTGAAATAAATATAAACTAAAATAGAAATATCTGGGAAGTGATCAGAAAAATTTCTGATAGGTTTGGCAAACACCTTCAAAATCTTGAGATACGGATAAAAACCCGGGTTTAAGCACTTAGAAGCTGAGTCCTTTATTTTATACATATCGTCACCTAAAATGTAAAATGGCGTAACAACACTTTTAAACATTTTACAGGTGAGACAAAAAACTAAATAAAATGAAAGCTATTGTTGTTATAAAAACTTGTAAGAAAATGACAAGTATTGTATCCTAACATCGATAAAAACATTTGAATACCACTGTACCGCCAGATATTGTCTATTATGTTGCATTTTAGGACTTTCTTACTTGTAGAAATTAATAATTTTTTGTAACGCTGAGTTTAATTTGAATAAAGTCAGTGTTTTTGAAAATAGATTTCTAAAAATTTACGAAAACATGTATTTTGATGCAGTAAACCATTTTCAATCTTAAACCTTATTGCATTTCAGGTGACGATATCTAATGTTTAAGTAACGTAAAGAATTAAGTGTATATTTCTTCAAAAAATATATTTCTGACTTTTTGTAGCTTATTATTTCTAAAAGAGATACTTAAAATTGGTTGAGATTCTACTAAGTTACTGACTTAAATGTTTGGAACTTAACATATTAATATTATTGATATGAACATAGATTAAAAAAGCTTGTAGAATTTGTAATTTATTTACAAAAATTATGAAAAACTATAGGTTCTAAATTTGTTCTTTTGTTTACATCTTTTACAGGTATATGTGTTGAATTTACACAAAAATTGCCCTTTACTTTTTGTATTGCTAAACAATATAACAAATTCACCACAAAAATTTCAGCTGTTGTGGTTTGTTAGTTTCTCTCTTAATCACATTGTTTGTTTCACAGCGACGACGAGCTATTCATTTCTCCCGTCTGGCTAGATTTGGATTCATTTGTGAAGAGTCGTCAAAACGGTGCGTGTGTGTTAAAATTCGCAACAGAAGAAAAAACGAAAGGAAAAAAATATAATGAATATTTTTTGAAGTGATAATAAAAATTTGAAATTAAAATTTTAAGAAACAAATGTAAATAAATCAAGTAATAAAAATGATTTACAATCAAAGCCAAATATAAAGAAAACTACATACACACATAATTATAAAATGAATTCGATTTATTTTTACACAGCAAAAAAGAAAAATATTTGTTAAAGAAAGAGTGTAAAAAGAAGAGTGTGTATGTTTGACAGTGCATAAATATGTATTTGTTGAAGAGTGTGTGTTTGGTTTTCTTCCACAAAATTTTAAGAAAAAACAATTTAAATCATAAATAAGAATAGATTTTCTTTATAATTTAAGGTGTTTTTTACTAAAAAGTTATTTTATAAATTGATTGAAGCTAGTTTTTTATATATTTCTTAAAATATTGTGTGATTTTTTTCTTTGTATTTGCACATTTCTCATTTACGCCCTTTCTTGCAGACATTATGCACAAACACACGCATGTAAACATACCTACTCAAACACACTCCTTCTTTGTATGTAACAGAGTGTGTAATGAAAATTGGCCACATATAAGAAAAACAATAACAATGAGAATAACAACAGCATAGAAAAGAAAATTCAATTTTTGATGTGATTAAAAAATTAAAACAAATGCATGCAAGATATTTGTGATGAGGCATCATGTTGTTGTTCTAATTTTATTGATATGTTTATTCTTGTTTTGTCATTGCCTAGACAAAAATACAGAAAACACACAAACCAACTCTTTGTTTTTGTTTTTTAACGAAGCAACAACAATAAAATATAATTGCTTGATAGGCAAAGAAAATATTGGAAAAATCGAATAGAAAAATATTTACAACAAAAACAACAGCAATACAAATTATAGCGAAAAGAGAAACAAAACAAAAGAAATATAAAGAAATACGGTCTTGCTAAAGTAAAACACAAAAAGTTAAAATCATAAAAACGTCCTCTTGTATTAAAAAATTAGAAATAAATTACATACCTACATATATGTAGGTATTTTTATTTTATTTTTCTTATTTAATTTATTAAGTGTTTTTATTCTCTTTTAACAGTGCAACTTTAAATTAAATAAAAATTTTCTTACAAACAAAAGAATTTTAACAGCAACAATTAAAACATGTATGAATGAATTTTTGTTTTAATATTTACGCTTTCCTGTTTTTGATTTTATTTCTTTTATAATTGTGTCTAAAAATAAAAAATAATTATAATAAAGAATAAAAACAGAAGAATAAATAAATTATTGAAATAAACAAAAAAAAAAAAAGTTTCAACAAAAATAAACAACAATGCCCTGCGATAATACAACAAAGAATTCATCAGACATTGAACATGCCGATTGGAGTACTGGCACTACTAGTCAACCTTATAACGTTAGGTAAGTTAATTATTTTTTCGTTTTTGTAATAAAAAAAAATAAAATTGATATTTTTAAAACAATTTGTTTTAGTCACGTACAGAATCTGTTAAAATATATAATTTTTTTCAAATTATAGCCTCAAAATTGACAATAAAATTAGAACCAGTTTTATTTTTGGTTAATGTTTTATAATAAACTCTTCTACCTAGGCATTGAGGGGTATTTTAATAGATTTTTAACAATTTTATTAAAAAATTACGAGATAGCTCTGGGCCAGAAATGAATAGAGTAGAGAAAGAACTGAAGTGGAACAGAACTAGAATTGAACTAGAATTGAACTAGAACTGAACTAGAACTGAACTAGAATTGAACTAGAACTGAACTAGAACTGAACTAGAACTGAACTAGAACTGAACTAGAACTGAACTAGAACTGAACTAGAACTGAACTAGAACTGAACTAGAACTGAACTAGAACTGAACTAGAACTGAACTAGAACTGAACTAGAACTGAACTAGAACTGAACTAGAACTGAACTAGAACTGAACTAGAACTGAACTAGAACTGAACTAGAACTGAACTAGAACTGAACTAGAACTGAACTAGAACTGAACTAGAACTGAACTAGAACTGAACTAGAACTGAACTAGAACTGAACTAGAACTGAACTAGAACTGAACTAGAACTGAACTAGAACTGAACTAGAACTGAACTAGAACTGAACTAGAACTGAACTAGAACTGAACTAGAACTGAACTAGAACTGAACTAGAACTGAACTAGAACTGAACTAGAACTGAACTAGAACTGAACTAGAACTGAACTAGAAACTGAACTAGAACTGAACTAGAACTGAACTAGAACTGAACTAGAACTGAACTAGAACTGAACTAGAACTGAACTAGAACTGAACTAGAACTGAACTAGAACTGAACTAGAACTGAAACTAGAACTGAACTAGAACTGAACTAGAACTGAACTAGAACTGAACTAGAACTGAACTAGAACTGAACTAGAACTGAACTAGAACTGAACTAGAACTGAACTAGAACTGAACTAGAACTGAACTAGAACTGAACTAGAACTGAACTAGAACTGAACTAGAACTGAACTAGAACTGAACTAGAACTGAACTAGAACTGAACTAGAACTGAACTAGAACTGAACTAGAACTGAACTAGAACTGAACTAGAACTGAACTAGAACTGAACTAGAACTGAACTAGAACTGAACTAGAACTGAACTAGAACTGAACTAGAACTGAACTAGAACTGAACTAGAACTAGAACTGAACTAGAACTGAACTAGAACTGAACTAGAACTGAACTAGAAGAACTGAACTAGAACTGAACTAGAACTGAACTAGAACTGAACTAGAACTGAACTAGAACTGAACTAGAACTGAACTAGAACTGAACTAGAACTGAACTAGAACTGAACTAGAACTGAACTAGAACTGAACTAGAACTGAACTAGAACTGAACTAGAACTGAACTAGAACTGAACTAGAACTGAACTAGAACTGAACTAGAACTGAACTAGAACTGAACTAGAACTGACTAGAACTGAACTAGAACTGAACTAGAACTGAACTAGAACTGAACTAGAAACTGAACTAGAACTGAACTAGAACTGAACTAGAACTGAACTAGAACGGACTAGAACTGAACTAGAACTGAACTAGAACTGAACTTAGAACTGAACTAGAACTGAACTAGAGACTGAAACTAGAACTGAACTAGAACTGAACTAGAACTGACGAGAACTGAACTAGAACTGACTAGAACTGAAACTAGAACTGAACTAGAACTGAACTAGAACTGAACTAGAACTGAACTAAACTGAACTAGGAACTGAACTAGAACTTGAACTAGAACTGACAGAACTGAACTGAACTGAACTAAAACTGAACTAGAACTGAACTGAACTAGAACTGAACTAGAACTGAACTAGAACTGAACTAAACTGAACTAGAACTGAACTAGAACTGAACTAGAACTGAACTAGAACTGAACTAGAACTGAACTAGAACTGAACTAGAACTCAACTAGAATTCAACTAAAACTGAACTAGAACTGAACATAACTTGAACATCGATTGAAATCATGAAAAATTATTTAAATTGAAATTGAAAACCATGGATCCTAAAGATTTGTGCATAAAATTATATATTGTTGCTTATATAACGAATGTAAAATAAACTAATCGGGTGTAAATATACACATCTATTTACTTCAAGACTTTCATAATCCAAAAAAGTCGTTTCGAGGTTTGAATGGCTTTGAATGTTTAATGATATTTTTCAAATAATTTTTAAACAAATCAAGGGAAATGAAAAGTTAAATCAGTTTTCAGCTAAATTAAAACTTAATTTTTGTTTACCTAATATTGATGATGCATTCTAGCCCTTATTTCAAAGAACCTGAATATTGCATTATGCCAATCTTGTAGCAAATAAACATTTATAATTTATTGAAAGGTCAATGAATATTTTCCAAACGAAATGTTTTACACTGCATTTTTTTGTTTGCACAAAATAAAGAAACAAAAAAAAACATGTATCACTGAATGCGTCATCTTTGAATAATAAACCAGACAGAAAATAATTATTAATCGTAATTTAATGGAATTGTTTTTTTTTTAATTTTTAATTTTTAATAAATATTTCAAAACGATTATCTATCTGTTATATTGTAATATTTTGTTCTATACTAATTATTAATAAAAAATGAAATAAATGAGTATTTTTAGTTTTCGCTCTCAAAATTATAGGTTACTGATTGCATTTACCAATTAAACAATCAATACTTGGCACTTAAATAAATGTCACTTTAAGTGGTGTATAGTTAATTATATGACTTATTTTGTTCAGTCAAATTACCATACCGGCTTATGGAAAAAAATTTAAATGACCATTGACAAAGTAATTAATGAAATGAATAATGTTGATACACGTTTGACTTCAAGAAAAAAATCAATAAATTAAATTAGAATTTTCCACAATGTGTACAATTATTAACTGTTATTATTATTGGTTATTTGTATAGGGAAAGTTTTACTATACTATATACATTTCATACCTAATTCAGTTGCAGTCAAACAATACATTTATTAATGTAACTAGATAATTAATGTTAAAGTGAAGTTCAAATATTATGTGAAAGATACACCAAATTTAATGACAAATCGAAAATTTCTTGAACAAACCTGTCTATAGTCTAGTCTATAGTCTAGTCTATAGTCTAGTCTATAGTCTAGTCTATAGTCTAGTCTATAGTCTAGTCTATAGCCTAGTCTATAGTCTAGTCTATAGTCTAGTCTATAGTCTAGTCTCTAGTCTAGTCTATAGTCGAGTCTAGTAGTCTAGTCTATAGTCTAGTCTATAGTCTAGGTCTATAGTCTAGTCTAATAGGTCTAGTCTCGTCTAAGTCTAGTCTAGTCTAGTCCTAGTCTATAGTCTAGTCTATAGTCTAGTCTATAGTCTAGTCTATAGTCTAGTCTATAGTCTAGTCTATAGTCTAGTCTATAGTCTAGTCTATCGTCAGTCTATAGTCTAGTCTATAGTCTAGTCTATAGTCTAGTCTATAGTCTAGTCTATAGTCTAGTCTATAAGTCTAGTCTATAGTCTAGTCTATAGTCTAGTCTATAGTCTAGTTCTATAGTCTAGTCTATAGTCTAGTCTATAGTCTAGTCTATAGTCTAGTCCTATATGTCTAGTCTATAGTCTAGTCTATAGTCCTAGTCTATAGTCTAGTCTATAGTCTAGTCTATAGTCTAGTCTATAGTTAGTCTATACTAGTCTATAGTCTAGTCTAGTCTAGTCTATAGTCTAGTCTATAGTCTAGTTTCGTCTAGTCTCATAGTCTAGTCGATAGTCTAGTTTTTATAGACTAGTCTATTGCCTGTCTATTTGTCTAGTCTATAGAATAGTCTACTTTATAATCTAGTATAAAGTCCAGCTATATTTTCGTTTTAACTATTTGAAACTGTTTTTTACAATTACAAAGTGATCCCTTTGTGTTGCACACAACTGTTTAAACGACATTCATCAGTATCTGTAATCTGCTTAATATTTATTTCGTATTATTTCTAATTATTGTATAAATTATTTATTTTTTGTACTTTTCTTATCGCCTTACTCATAAAAATCTTTTTAAACAAATATTTGCATAATTATGAACTTATTTTTTGGTTGATGTTTGCCCTAATAAAAAAATTATTAAAAGTTAATTAAGCAAATAAATTTAGTGATAAAAATCTTTTTCATAGTATGATATTTCTATTACTTTTGTATTAATAGTTCCTTATAAATTTGTAATTTTTTATATTATTTTCTAATATTTCCTATTGGAATTTATTTCAAGTTGTCTACATAACATTTGTCTTCAACTATTTTTGTTTATTATTTATTGTTTAAACAAAATTGTCTTTGTTTAAATTTCTTGCTTCTATCTTTATTTTTATCAATTATATTCGTTTTTAAATGCTGTTAAAACAACTGATATCAAGTATTCTTAATAATTAATTATTTGTTATTTATTTTCGCTTATTTTGGAACGAAAAAAAAAAATATATATTTCAATATTCTTTGTTTTATAACTGCGGATTTATTAAATTTTATATACAAAGTGCGGTTGAACTCTAAGAACGTGTATATAAATAATTTACAAAATATTGCACACACCCAGAAAAATAAATTTGTAAAGAGAATGAATGAGCGATAAGTTTTATTTTCATAAATCAAACAATAACATACAGATTTGGATACATATCAGATTGTATACAATAAATAGGTGTTTAAACAGCATGAGATCAAGTAATAGGAATGAAAATATATGTACATAAAAGAACTAAGTCTTTAACCTAGCATTTTTAATCTAAAACTCAGTAATATTAACTCCTCAAAGCTTAGAAAATGCTAGAGTATTGTAGTAGCTACTTTTTCTCAGAATCTCGAATTCTCTCAAATAATTCAGTAATGGTCAGTGTAATCTTATTTCTTTCTTATATAAAATTACAATTTATATCACTTAAATCAAAACATATTAAAATATTGAAATTGTTAGTGAGCACTAATGTTAAATTCATATTAGAATTATTCCAATTAGGGTCATACTTTCTGCTTGTTATTAATTTAACTGAAGTATTTCACAACTTAACCCCATACTGTTCAGAAAATTGTACATACAACGTACATATAAAGTATCTGCAGTAAGTGTCAATTGTTGTATCTCAACATATGTAGCAAATTTGTTTATCTGAAGTGTCATTTAAGAATAAAATTGTGATAAAGAAAATCTGTGTTAAATGATTTACATAAATGTTATGTGAAAGTCTAGACTATAGACTAGACTATAGACTAGATTATAGAATAGAATATAGACTAGACTATAGACAAGACTATAGACAAGACTATAACTAGACTATAGACTAGACTATAGACTAGACTATAGACTAGACTATAGACTAGACTATAGACTAGACTATAGACTAGACTATAGACTAGACTATAGACTAGACTATAGACTAGACTATAGACTAGACTATAGACTAGACTATAGACTAGACTATAGACTAGACTATAGACTAGACTATAGACTAGACTATAGACTAGACTATAGACTAGACTATAGACTAGACTATAGACTAGACTATAGACTAGACTATAGACTAGACTATAGACTAGACTATAGACTAGACTATAGACTAGACTATAGACTAGACTATAGACTAGACTATAGACTAGACTATAGACTAGACTATAGACTAGACTATAGACTAGACTATAGACTAGACTATAGACTAGACTATAGACTAGACTATAGACTAGACTATAGACTAGACTATAGACTAGACTATAGACTAGACTATAGACTAGACTATAGACTAGACTATAGACTAGACTATAGACTAGACTATAGACTAGACTATAGACTAGACTATACTAGACTAGACTAGACTAGACTATAGACTAGACTATAGACTAGACTATAGACTAGACTATAGACTAGACTATAGACTAGACTATAGAGACTATAGACTAGACTATAGACTAGAATATAACTAGACTATAGACTAGACTATAGACAAGACTATAGACTAGACTATAGAATAGACTAAAGACTAGACTATAGACTAGACTATAGATTAGACTCTAGACTAGACTATAGACTAGACTATAGACTAGACTTTAGACTAGACTATAGACTAGACTATAGACTATACTATAGACTAGACTATAGACTAGACTATAAACTAGACTATAGACTAGACTATGGACTAGACTATAGACTAGGCTATAGACTAGACTATAGACAAGACTATAGACTAGACTATAGACAAGACTATAGACAAGACTATAGACTAGACTATAGACTAGATTATAGAATAGAATAGTACATTCAAAACCATAATTTTTCCCCAAGATTTACCACTCTAACCCTCGTAAATAAAAGCTAATGCAATGGTATTTGTACATTTCTTTTGTTGGCCATTTTCCAAACAATCTGTTTTCGCGTGAACTCATTCTAATTTATAATGTTAATAAAAAAATCAATTTAGTTTTTCGATAAGTTTGTATAACAAATAAATGTTGATAACAAACTAGTTTCATTTTATTATTAAATCAAACACTTTTCTGCACCGGGGGCACACTTTAGCGCTCTTATAAAACATTTCGGTTTTCAAGTGTTTTGGTAATAAAGTAATTGGCCCACAATCATTAATCTGCCACTATAAACCCTTTGGCCTCGTTTGGCTTTCTCAACGATAGCGGTCATTATTATCAAAATACCAAATAGTATTAAAATAAAATAAACAAAACAAAAAAAAAAACCTTTTAATTGTCCCGGTTTGTGTTATTAGTTTTTATTTTATTTGTTTTTATTTTATTTATTATCTATATATTTAATGTTGTCGGTTTTTATAATATCTCTCTCTGCTAATATATAATTGAGTGTTGTGTTTCTTAAAAGTATCAGTGTAAATGCCTGGTTTCACTTTATTTCTTGATGATAAGATTATAAAATATTTTTTTTTCACACTTTATAAATTATAAAATAAGTATGAATGAATGAAAGAATATAACAGCAGTATTCGCACAAATGTTTAAACACAACAAATTTATTAAAAATTATAACTCTAGTATATTATTTTGTTGTCAAAAGAAATTTATTTACATATTTGTTTATGTATTTAGTAATCATGTATATAAATATGTATGTATTTTATTATTTACATTATTAATATACAAACTAACACATTTGTTGCTGTTTTTTTTTTTTCATAAATAAACAAAAATAAAAGTACACACTTTTTCATTATCATAGATTATGTTTCCGCATCCCTCTCTCTCTCTCTCGTTTTACTGGTGGTTCAAACAGATAATAATGAAAATTATAATATAAATGTTTAAATTTAAAATTTAAATATTCAAGCGATCGGTAATAATTGGTGCAAATTTATTAAAAAACAAATATTTGGACATATTTTGTTAAGATCCTTATATAGTAAAAGGAAAAATTATACACAATTTCTTTAAAATTAAATCTAAATATAATACATTTAAGTTGATATCAGTCTAGACTTTTGACTAGACTAGTTTATAGTCTACATAAACTAGACTATTGACTAGACTACAGATTAGCCTATAGACTATACTATATACTAGACAATAGACAAGACTAGAATATAGACTAGACTATAGACTAGACTATAGACTAGACTATAGACTAGACTATAGACTAGACTATAGACTAGACTATAGACTAGACTATAGACTAGACAATAGACTAGACTATAGACTAGACTATAGACTAGACTATAGACTAGACTATAGACTAGACTATAGACTAGACTAGACTAGACTATAGACTAGACTATAGACTAGACTATAGACTAGACTATAGACTAGACTATAGACTAGACTATAGACTAGACTAGACTAGACTATAGACTAGACTATAGACTAGACTATAGACTAGACTATAGACTAGACTATAGACTAGACTATAGACTAGACTATAGACTAGACTATAGACTAGACTATAGACTAGACTATAGACTAGACTATAGACTAGACTATAGACTAGACTATAGACTAGACTATAGACTAGACTATAGACTAGACTATAGACTAGACTATAGACTAGACTATAGACTAGACTATAGACTAGACCATAGACTAGACTATAGACTAGACTATAGACTAGACCATAGACTAGACTATAGACTAGACTATAGACTAGACTAGACTATAGACTAGACTAGACTATAGACTAGACTAGACTATAGACTAGACTAGACTATAGACTATAGACTAGACTATAGACTAGACTATAGACTAGACTATAGACTAGACTATAGACTAGACTATAGACTAGACTATAGACTAGACTATAGACTAGACTATAGACTAGACTATAGACTAGACTATAGACTAGACTATAGACTAGACTATAGACTAGACTATAGACTAGACTATAGACTAGACTATAGACTAGACTATAGACTAGACTATAGCCTAGACTATAGCCTAGACTATAGACTAGACTATAGACTAGACTATAGCCTAGACTATAGACTAGACTATAGACTAGACTATAGACTAGACTATAGACTAGACTATAGACTAGACTATAGACTAGACTATAGACTAGACTATAGACTAGACTATAGACTAGACTATAGACTAGACTATAGACTAGACTATAGACTAGACTATAGACTAGACTATAGACTAGACTATAGACTAGACTATAGACTAGACTATAGACTAGACTATAGACTAGACTATAGACTAGACTATAGACTAGACTATAGACTAGACTATAGACTAGACTATAGACTAGACTATAGACTAGACTATAGACTAGACTATAGACTAGACTATAGACTAGACTATAGAATAGACTATAGACTAGACTATAGGCCTTTAGTTTAGCAAGAAAATGGACTTTTTTTAATAAAAAATCCGGTTTTTGGTGAGGAACTAAAGTGATCACAGATTTCCTTTATTTTTGCCCTAGGGCCTTTAGTTTAGCCATAAAATGGACTTTTATGTTTTCACTCAAAAATTCGGTTTTTGGTGGGGAACTAGAGTGTCACAGATTTTCTTTATTTTTGCCCTAGGGCCTTTAGTTTAGCCAGAAAATGGACTTTTATGTTTTCTCTAAAAAATTCGGTTTTTGGTGAGAATTTAAAGTGATCACAGATTTTCTTTATTTTTGCCCTAGGGCCTTTAGTTTAGCCAGAAAATGGACTTTTATGTTTTCACTCAAAAATTGGTTTTTGGTGGGGAACTAAAGTGATCACAGATTTTCTTTAGTTTTGCCCTAGGGCCTTTAGTTTAGCCAGAAAATGGACTTTTATGTTTTCTCTCAAAAATTCGGTTTTTGGTGAGAATTTAAAGTGATCACAGATTTTCTTTATTTTTGCCCTAGGGCCTTTAGTTTAGCCAGAAAATGGACTTTTATGTTTTCACTCAAAAATTCGGTTTTTGGTGAGAATTTAAAGTGATTACAGATTTTCTTTAGTTTTGCCTTAGGGCCTTTAGTTTAGCCATAAAATGGACTTTTATGTTTTCACTCAAAAATTCGTTTTTTGGTAGGGAACTAAAGTGATCACAGATTTTCTTTAGTTTTGCCCTAGGGCCTTTAGTTTAGCCAGAAAATGGACTTTTATGTTTTCACTCAAAAATTCAGTTTTTGGTGAGAATTTAAAGTGATCACAGATTTTCTTTAGTTTTGCCTTATGGCCTTTAGTTTAGCCATAAAATGGACTTTTATGTTTTCACTCAAAAATTCGGTTTTGGTGGGGAACTAAAGTGATCACAGATTTTCTTTATTTTTTCCCTAGGGCCTTTAGTTTAGCCAGAAAATGGACTTTTATGTTTTCACTCAAAAATTCAGTTTTTGGTGAGAATTTAAAGTGATCACAGATTTTCTTTAGTTTTGCCCTAGGGCCTTTAGTGTAGCCAGAAAATGGACTTTTATGTTTTCTCTCAAAAATTCGGTTTTTGGTGAGAATTTAAAGTGATCACAGATTTTCTTTATTTTTGCCCTAGGGCCTTTAGTTTAGCCAGAAAATGGACTTTTATGTTTTCACTCAAAAATTCGGTTTTTGGTGGGGAACTAAAGTGATCACAGATTTTCTTTATTTTTTCCCTAGGGCCTTTAGTTTAGCCAGAAAATGGACTTTTATGTTTTCACTCAAAAATTCGTTTTTTGGTGGGGAACTAAAGTGATCACAGATTTTCTTTAGTTTTGCCCTAGGGCCTTTAGTGTAGCCAGAAAATGGACTTTTATGTTTTCTCTCAAAAATTCGGTTTTTGGTGAGAATTTAAAGTGATCACAGATTTTCTTTATTTTTGCCCTAGGGCCTTTAGTTTAGCCAGAAAATGGACTTTTATGTTTTCACTCAAAAATTCGGTTTTTGGTGGGGAACTAGAGTGATCACAGATTTTCTTTATTTTTGCCCTAGGGCCTTTAGTTTAGCCAGAAAATAGACTTTTATGTTTTCACTCAAAAATTCGGTTTTTGGTGAGAATTTAAAGTGATCACAGATTTTCTTTATTTTTGCCCTAGGGCCTTTAGTTTAGCCAGAAAATGAACTTTTATGTTTTCACTCAAAAATTCGATTTCTGGTGGGGAACTAAAGTGATCACAGAATTCCTTTATTTTTGCCCTAGGGCCTTTAGTTTAGCCAGAAAATGGACTTTTATGTTTTCACTCAAAAATTCGGTTTTGGTGAGAATTTAAAGTGATCACAGATTTTCTTTATTTTTGCCCTAGGGCCTTTAGTTTAGCCAGAAAATGGACTTTTATGTTTTCACTCAAAAATTCGGTTTTTGGTGGGGAACTAAAGTGATCACAGATTTTCTTATTTTTGCCCTAGGGCCTTTAGTTTAGCCAGAAAATGGACTTTTATGTTTTCACTCAAAAATTCGGTTTTTGGTGGGGAACTAGAGTGATCACAGATTTTCTTTATTTTTGTCCTAGGGCCTTTAGTTTAGCCAGAAAATGAACTTTTATGTTTTCGATTTCTGGTGGGGAACTAAAGTGATCACAGAATTCCTTTATTTTTGCCCTAGGACCTTTATTTTAGCCAGAAAATGGACTTTTATGTTTTCTCTCAAAAATTCGGTTTTTGGTGAGAATTTAAAGTGATCACAGATTTTCTTTATTTTTGCCCTAGGGCCTTTAGTTTAGCCAGAAAATGGACTATTATGTTTTCACTCAAAAATTCGGTTTTTTGGTGGAGAACTAGAGTGATCACAGATTTTCTTTATTTTTGCCTTAGGGCCTTTAGTTTAGCCAGAAAATGGACTTTTATGTTTTCTCTCAAAAATTCGGTTTTTGGTGAGAATTTAAAGTGATCACAGATTTTCTTTATTTTTGCCCTAGGGCCTTTAGTTTAGCCAGAAAATGGACTTTTATGTTTTCTCTCAAAAATTCGGTTTTTGGTGAGAATTTAAAGTGATCACAGATTTTCTTTATTTTTGCCCTAGGGCCTTTAGTTTAGCCAGAAAATGGACTTTTATGTTTTCACTAAAAAATTCGGTTTTTGGTGGGGAACTAGAGTGATCACAGATTTTCTTTATTTTTGCCCTAGGGCCTTTAGTTTAGCCAGAAAATGAACTTTTATGTTTTCGATTTCTGGTGGGGAACTAAAGTGATCACAGAATTCCTTTATTTTTGCCCTAGGGCCTTTAGTTTAGCCCTAGTGTTTTCACTCAAAAATTCGGTTTTTGGTGAGAATTTAAAGTGATCACAGATTTTCTTTATTTTTGCCCTAGGGCCTTTAGTTTAGCCAGAAAATGGACCCTTATGTTTTCACTCAAAAATTCGGTTTTTGGTGGGGAAATAGAGTGATCACAGATTTTCTTTATTTTTGCCCTAGGGCCTTTAGTTTAGCCAGAAAATGGACCTTTATGTTTTCTCTCAAAAAATTCGGTTTTGGTGAGAATTTAAAGTGATCACAGATTTTCTTTATTTTTGCCCTAGGGCCTTTAGTTTAGGCCAGAAAATGAACTTTTATGTTTTCACTCAAAAATTCGATTTCTGGTGGGGAACTAAAGTGATCACAGAATTCCTTTATTTTTGCCCTAGGGCCTTTAGTTTAGCCAGAAAATGGACTTTTATGTTTTCTCTCAAAAATTCGGTTTTTGGTGAGAATTAAAGTGATCACAGATTTTCTTTATTTTTGCCCTAGGGTCTTTAGTTTAGCCAGAAAATGGACTATTATGTTTTCACTCAAAAATTCGGTTTTTGGTGGGGAACTAGAGTGATCACAGATTTTCTTTATTTTTGCCCTAGGGACTTTAGTTTTGCCAGAAAATAGACTTTTATGTTTTCACTCAAAAATTCGGTTTTTGGTGGGGAACTAGAGTGATCACAGATTTTCTTTATTTTTGCCCTAGGGCCTTTAGTTTAGCCAGAAAATGGACTTTTATGTTTTCACTCAAAAATTCGGTTTTTGGTGGGGAACTAGAGTGATCACAGATTTTTTGTTATTTTTGCCCTAGGGCCTTTAGTTTAGCCAGAAAATGGACTTTTATGTTTTCTCTCAAAAATTCGGTTTTTGGTGAGAATTAAAGTGATCACAGATTTTCTTTATTTTTGCCCTAGGGACTTTAGTTTTGCCAGAAAATAGACTTTTATGTTTTCACTCAAAAATTCGGTTTTTGGTGGGGAACTAGAGTGATCACAGATTTTCTTTATTTTTGCCCTAGGGCCTTTAGTTTAGCCAGAAAATGGACTTTTATGTTTTCACTCAAAAATTCGGTTTTTGGTGGGGAACTAGAGTGATCACAGATTTTTTGTTATTTTTGCCCTAGGGCCTTTAGTTTAGCCAGAAAATGGACTTTTATGTTTTCTCTCAAAAATTCGGTTTTTGGTGAGAATTTAAAGTGATCACAGATTTTCTTTATTTTTGCCCTAGGGCCTTTAGTTTAGCCAGAAAATGGACTATTATGTTTTCACTCAAAAATTCGCTTTTTGGTGGGGAACTAAAGTGATCACAGAATTCCTTTATTTTTGCCCTAGGGCCTTTAGTTTAGCCAGAAAATGGACTTTTATGTTTTCTACTCAAAAATTCGGTTTTTGGTGAGAATTAAAGTGATCACAGATTTTCTTTATTTTTGCCCTAGGGCCTTTAGTTTAGCCAGAAAATGGACTTTTATGTTTTCACTCAAAAATTCGGTTTTTGGTGGGGAACTAGAGTGATCGCAGATTTTGTTTATTTTTACCCTAGGCCTTTAGTTTAGCCAGAAAATGGACTTTTATGTTTTCAATCAAAAATTCGGTTTTTGGTGGGGAACTAAAGTGATCACAGATTTTCTTTATTTTTGCCCTAGGGCCTTTAGTTTAGCCAGAAAATGGACTTTTATGTTTTCTCTCAAAATTCGGTTTTTGGTGAGAATTTAAAGTGATCACAGATTTTCTTTATTTTTTCCCTAGGGCCTTTAGTTTAGCCAGAAAATGGACTTTTATGTTTTCACTCAAAAATTCGGTTTTTGGTGGGGAACTAGAGTGATCACAGATTTTCTTTATTTTTGCCCTAGGGCCTTTAGTTTAGCCAGAAAATGGACTTTTATGTTTTCTCTCAAAAATTCGGTTTTTGGTGAGAATTTAAAGTGATCACAGATTTTCTTTAGTTTTGCCCTAGGGCCTTTAGTTTGGCCAGAAAATGAACTTTTATGTTTTCACTCAAAAATTCGGTTTTTGGTGGGGAACTAGAGTGATCACAGATTTTCTTTATTTTTGCCCTAGGGCCTTTAGTTTAGCCAGAAAATGGACTTTTATGTTTTCTCTCAAAATTCGGTTTTTGGTGAGAATTTAAAGTGATCACAGATTTTCTTTATTTTTGCCCTAGGGCCTTTAGTTTAGCCAGAAAATGGACTTTTATGTTTTCACTCAAAAATTCGGTTTTTGGTGGAGAACTAGAGTGATCACAGATTTTCTTTATTTTTGCCTTAGGGCCTTTAGTTTAGCCAGAAAATGGACTTTTATGTTTTCTCTCAAAAATTCGGTTTTTGGTGAGAATTTAAAGTGATCACAGATTTTCTTTATTTTTGCCCTAGGGCCTTTAGTTTAGCCAGAAAATGGACTTTTATGTTTTCACTCAAAATTCGGTTTTGGTGGGGAACTAGGGTGATCACAGATTTTCTTTATTTTTGCCCTAGGGCCTTTAGTTTAGCCAGAAAATGGACTTTTATGTTTTCACTCAAAAAATTCGGTTTTTTGGTGGGGAACTAAAGTGATCACAGATTTTCTTTAGTTTTGCCCTAGGGCCTTTAGTTTAGCCAGAAAATGGACTTTTATGTTTTCTCTCAAAAATTCGGTTTTTGGTGAGAATTTAAAGTGATCACAGATTTTCTTTATTTTTGCCCTAGGGCCTTTAGTTTAGCCAGAAAATGGACTTTTATGTTTTCACTCAAAAATTCGGTTTCTGGTGGGGAACTAGAGTGATCACAGATTTTCTTTATTTTTGCCCTAGGGCCTTTAGTTTAGCCAGAAAATGGACTTTTATGTTTCTCTCAAAAATTCGGTTTTTGGTGAGAATTTAAAGTGATCACAGATTTTCTTTATTTTTGCCCTAGGGCCTTTAGTTTAGCCAGAAAATGGACTATTATGTTTTCACTCAAAAATTCGGTTTTTTGGTGGAGAACTAGAGTGATCACAGATTTTCTTTATTTTTGCCTTAGGGCCTTTAGTTTAGCCAGAAAATGGACTTTTATGTTTTCTCTCAAAAATTCGGTTTTGGTGAGAATTAAAGTGATCACAGATTTTCTTTATTTTAGCCCTAGGGCCTTTAGTTAGCCAGAAAATGGACTTTTATGTTTTCTCCTCAAAAATTCGGCTTTTGGTGAGAATTAAAGTGACCACAGATTTTCTTTATTTTTGCCCTAGGGCCTTTAGTTTTAGCCAGAAAATGGACTTTTATGTTTTCACTCAAAAATTCGGTTTTTGGTAGGGAACTAGAGTGATCACAGATTTTCTTTATTTTTGCCCTAGGGCCTTTAGTTTAGCCAGAAAATGAACTTTTATGTTTTCACTCAAAAATTCGATTTCTGGTGGGGAACTAAAGTGATCACAGAATTTCCTTTATTTTTGCCCTAGGGCCTTAGTTTAGCCAGAAAATGGACTTTATGTTTTCTCTCAAAAATTCGGTTTTTGGTGAGAATTTAAAGTGATCACAGAATTCCTTTATTTTTGCCATAGGGCCTTTAGTTTAGCAGAAAATGGACTATTTATGTTTTCACTCAAAAATTCGGTTTTTGGTGAGAATTAAAAGTGATCACAGATTTCTTATTTTGCCCTAGGGCCTTTAGTTTAGCCAGAAAATGGACTTTATGTTTTCACTCAAAAATTCGGTTTTGGTGGGGAACTAGAGTGATCACAGATTTTCTTTATTTTTGCCCCTAGGGCCTTTAGTTTAGCCAGAAAATGGACTTTTATGTTTTCCACTCAAAATTCGGTTTTTGGTGGGGAACTAGGGTGATCACAGATTTTCTTTATTTTTGCCCTAGGGCCTTTAGTTTAGCCAGAAAATGGACTTTTATGTTTTCACTCAAAAAATTCGGTTTTGGTGGGGAACTATAGTGATCACAGATTTTCTTCTTTTTGCCCTAGCGCCTTTAGTTTAGCCAGAAATGGACTTTTATGTTTCACTCAAAATTCGGGTTTTTGGTGGAATTAATAGTGATCACAGATTTTCTTTATTTTTGCCCTAGCGCCTTAGTTTAGCCAGAAAATGGACTTTTATGTTTTCACTCAAAATTCGGTTTTTTGTGGGAAATAATAGTGATCACAGATTTTCTTATTTTTTGTCCCTAGCGCCTTTAGTTTAGCCAGAAGAATGGACTTTTATGTTTTCACTCAAAAATTCGTGTTTGTGGTGAATAATAGTGATCACAGATTTTCTTTATTTTTGCCCTAGCGCCTTTAGTTTAGCCAGAAAATGGACTTTTATGTTTCACTCAAAATATTCGGTTTTGTGGGGAACTAATAGTGATCACAGATTTCTTTCTTTTTGCCCTAGCGCTTTAGTTTAGCCAGAAAATGGACTTTTATGTTTTCACTCAAAATGTTCGGTTTTTGGTGGGAAATTAATAGTGATCACAGATTTTCTTTATTTTTGCCCTAGCGCCTTTAGTTTAGCCAGAAAATGGACTTTTATGTTTTCACTCAAAAATTCGGTTTTTGGTGGGAAATTAAGTGATCACAGATTTTCTTTATTTTTGCCCTAGCGCCTTTAGTTTAGCCAGAAAATGGACTTTTATGTTTTCACTCAAATATTCGGTTTTTTGGTGGGAAATAATAGTGATCACAGATTTTCTTTATTTTTGCCCTAGCGCCTTTAGTTTAGCCAGAAAATGGACTTTTATGTTTTCACTCAAAATTCGGTTTTTGGTGGGAAATAATAGTGATCACAGATTTTCTTTATTTTTGCCCTAGCGCCTTTAGTTTAGCCAGAAAATGGACTTTTATGTTTTCACTCAAAATTCGGTTTTTGGTGGGAAATAATAGTGATCACAGATTTTCTTTATTTTTGCCCTAGCGCCTTTAGTTTAGCCAGAAATGGACTTTTATGTTTTCACTCAAAAATTCGGTTTTTGGTGGGAAATTAAGTGATCACAGATTTTCTTTATTTTTGCCCTAGCGCCTTTAGTTTAGCCAGAAAATGGACTTTTATGTTTCACTCAAAAATTCGGTTTTGGTGGGAAATAATAGTGATCACAGATTTTCTTTATTTTTGCCCTAGCGCCTTTAGTTTAGCCAGAAAATGGACTTTTATGTTTTCACTCAAAAATTCGGTTTTTGGTGAAATAATAGTGATCACAGATTTTCTTTATTTTTGCCCTAGCGCCTTTAGTTTAGCCAGAAAATGACTTTTATGTTTTCACTCAAAAATTCGGTTTTGGTGGGAACTAATAGTGATCACAGATTTCTTTATTTTTGCCCTAGCGCCTTAGTTTAGCCAGAAAATGGACTTTTATGTTTTCACTCAAATGTTCGGTTTTTGGTGGGAAATAATAGTGATCACAGATTTCTTTATTTTTGCCCTAGCGCCTTTAGTTTAGCCAGAAAATGGACTTTATGTTTTCACTCCAAAATTCGGTTTTTGGTGGGAAATAATAGTGATCACAGATTTTCTTTATTTTTGCCCTAGGCCTTTAGTTTAGCCAGAAAAGGACTTTTATGTTTTCACTCAAAATTCGGTTTTTGGTGGAATTAAGTGATCACAGATTTTCTTTATTTTTGCCCTAGGCCTTTAGTTTAGCCAGAAAATGGACTTTTATGTTTTCACTCAAAAATTCGGTTTTTGGTGAGAATTAAAGTGATCACAGATTTTCTTTATTTTTGCCCTAGGCCTTTAGTTTAGCCAGAAAATGGACTTTTAACAAATTCGATCACAGATTTTCTTTATTTTTGGCCCTAGGCCTTTAGTTTAGCCAGAAAATGGACTTTTATGTTTTCACTCAAAATTCGGTTTTTGGTGGGAAATTAAAGTGATCACAGATTTTCTTTATTTTTGCCCTAGGCCTTTAGTTTAGCCAGAAAATGGACTTTTATGTTTTCACTCAAATTCGGTTTTTGGTGAAGTGATCACAGATTTTCTTTTTTTTGCCCTAGGCCTTTAGTTTAGCCAGAAAATGGACTTTTATGTTTTCACTCAAAAATTCGGTTTTTGGTGAGAATTAAAGTGATCACAGATTTTCTTTATTTTTGCCCTAGGCCTTTAGTTTAGCCAGAAAATGGACTTTTAACTAAAGTGATCACAGATTTTCTTTTTTTTTTGCCCTAGGGCCTTTAGTTTAGCCAGAAAATGGACTTTTATGTTTTCTCAAAAATTCGGTTTTTGGTGGAATTTAAAGTGATCACAGATTTTCTTTATTTTTGCCCTAGGCCTTTAGTTTAGCCAGAAAATGGACTTTTAAACTAAAGTGATCACAGATTTTCTTTATTTTTGCCCTAGGGCCTTTAGTTTAGCCAGAAAATGGACTTTTATGTTTTCTCTCAAAATTCGGTTTTTGGTGGAATTAAAGTGATCACAGATTTTCTTATTTTTGCCCTAGGGCCTTTAGTTTAGCCAGAAAATGGACTTTTAACTCAAAGTGATCACAGATTTTCTTTATTTTTGCCCTAGGCCTTTAGTTTAGCCAGAAAATGGACTTTTATGTTTTCTCAAAAATTCGGTTTTTGGTGGAATTAAGTGATCACAGATTTTCTTTATTTTTGCCCTAGGGCCTTTAGTTTAGCCAGAAAATGGACTTTTATGTTTTCACTCAAAATTCGGTTTTTGGTGGGAAATTAGTGATCACAGATTTTCTTTATTTTTGCCTAGGCCTTTAGTTTAGCCAGAAAATGGACTTTTATGTTTTCACTCAAAATTCGGTTTTTGGTGGAATTAAGTGATCACAGATTTTCTTTATTTTTGCCCTAGGCCTTTAGTTTAGCCAGAAAATGGACTTTTATGTTTTCACTCAAAATTCGGTTTTTGGTGGGGAACATAATAGTGATCACAGATTTTCTTTATTTTTGCCCTAGGGCCTTTAGTTTAGCCAGAAAATGGACTTTTATGTTTTCACTCAAAATTCGGTTTTTGGTGGGGAATAAAGTGATCACAGATTTTTTTATTTTGCCCTAGGGCCTTTAGTTTAGCCAGAAAATTGGACTTTTATGTTTTCACTCAAAATTCGGTTTTTGGTGGGGAACTAATAGTGATCACAGATTTTCTTTATTTTTGCCCTAGGGCCTTTAGTTTAGCCAGAAAATGGACTTTTATGTTTTCACTCAAAAATTCGGTTTTTTTTGGTGGGGACACTAATAGTGATCACAGATTTCCTTATTTTTGCCCTAGGGCCTTTAGTTTTAGCCAGAAAGTAGGACTTTTATGTTTCTCACTCAAAAATTCGGTTTTTGGTGATGCAAATTAGTGCTAACAGATTTTCTTTATTTTTGCCCTAGGGCCTTTAGTTTAGCCAGAAAATGGACTTTTATGTTTTCACTCAAAAATTCGGTTTTGGTGGGGAACTAAAGTGATCACAGATTTTTTATTTTTGCCCTAGGGCCTTTAGTTTAGCCAGAAAATGGACTTTTATGTTTTCACTCAAAAATTCGGTTTTTGGTGAGAATAAAGTGATCACAGATTTTCTTTATTTTTCCCTAGGGCTTTAGTTTAGCCAAAAATGGACTTTTATGTTTTCACTCAAAAATTCGGTTTTGGTGGGGAACTAAGTGATCACAGATTTCTTTATTTTTGCCCTAGGGCCTTTAGTTTAGCCA
>NW_023994968.1:0-35000 GCF_015586225.1 Lucilia sericata
TTCTATTCAGTTTTATTTCTTTTATTAAAAAACTACTTGCATTATTGAAAAACTTTTTATTATTTTCAAACGAAAATCACGTACAACAGACCAATTCGCAAAAAATTAAAAAAAAAAAAATGGAAATAAAAACCGCAAGAATAATCACAACTAAAAACATGAGCTGGGAACAAAACTATCAGTGCTGACACACTCAATATAACTACAATATGAAGACGAGAAGGAAAAGAAGGCGGGGATGGGGGGAAGAAGATGGAGGTGTGATAAAACACAGCAATAAGTGTAACAGATTGTTTATTTTTTGTAGGATGTTGAATGTAGTGAATTTATTTATTCGCCATAGTTTTAAATTGGCGGCAAAAACTAAAGTAAAAAAAAAAACAATTTTAAATTTAAATATTTAAGAAAACTTTGTTTCAAAGTTTTTTTCTGTCTGTCTGATTTGTTTGTGTTTGTTGCCAATGAAACTGAATTATGACACTCAGTCATCGTCGTAGTAGTCGTAATAAAATATTATGATTACTTTGATCATGGATGTTGATGACAATAATTTTTATATATTTCCTTCTTTAATTTTTTATTTTATTTCAAATAAAAATTGTTTGTCGGTGATTTTGTTAGTTTTCAGGGCTTTTGTGTGAGTGTGCAATAAAATGGAAATATTATCATTTATAAAATAAATTCTCATTAAAACACTTTTACATCCAATGCATCATCTGTAATAATGATACTTGAAATCTAAAAACATATTAAACCTATTTTTTAAATCAAACAAATTTAAATAATTTTTTGAAACTAACTGCACCGAATTTGATATGATGAGCATTTAGTGGTGTGAAAATATATTTAATTGTTTCTGTGATTAAATGAAATGTGCAACAAAACATGTGGCTAATTAAATGTGGTTTATAGTTTTTGTCTCGAGATTTTGTTATGATTGAAAGTCTGTAATAAATTCTATTTATTTATTTTTATAAGCTTCCTACGTCTTAGTCATCATACTGAACTTGAAATTATTTTTATTTTACTTATGTTTTGAAATGTCGGGAAGGAAGAAGGGGGGGGGAAAGCGGGCAAAAAAAAAAGGAGAAGGGGGGGGGAAGGAGGAGAGGAGGAGAAAGAGGAAAGGGAAACGAACAGCCGAGAAACAAGACGACGGAAGAAGGGGGAAGAGGAGGACAGAGGAACGCAAAGGGGGGGGACACGGGAGGCGGCGGGACGCGCAGCAGGGGACAGACAGGGGAAGGCGACCAGGCGAGCGAGCGAGCGAGGCGAGCGAGCGAGCGAGCGAGCGGCGAGCGAGCGAGCGAGCAGGAGCGAGCGAGCAGCGAGCGAGCGAGCGAGCGAGCGAGCGAGCGAGCGAGAGAGCGAGCGAGCGAGCGAGCGAGCGAGCGAGCGAGCGAGCGAGAGCGAGCGAGCGAGCGAGCGAGCGAGCGAGCGAGCGAGCGAGCGAGCGAGCGAGCGAGCGAGCGAGCGAGCGAGCGAGCGAGCGAGCGAGCGAGCGAGCGAGCGAGCGAGCGAGCGAGCGAGCGAGCGAGCGAGCGGCGAGCGAGCGAGCGAGCGAGCGAGCGAGCGAGCGAGAGAGCGAGCGAGCGAGCGAGCGAGCGAGCGAGCGAGCGAGCGAGCGAGCGAGCGAGCGAGCGAGCGAGCGAGCGAGCGAGCGAGCGAGCGAGCGAGCGAGCGCGAGCGAGCGAGCGAGCGAGCGAGCGAGCGAGCGAGAGAGCGAGAGCGAGCGAGCGAGCGAGCGAGCGAGCGAGCGAGCGAGCGAGCGAGCGAGCGAGAGCGAGCGAGCGAGCGAGCGAGCGAGCGAGCGAGCGAGCGAGCGAGCGAGCGAGCGAGCGAGCGAGCGAGCGAGCGAGAGCGAGCGAGCGAGCGAGCGAGCGAGCGAGCGAGCGAGCGAGCGAGCGAGCGAGCGAGCGAGCGAGCGAGCGAGCGAGCGAGCGAGCGAGCGAGCGAGCGAGAGCGAGCGAGCGAGAGAGAGAGCGAGAGCGAGCGAGCGAGCGAGCGAGCGAGCGAGCAGCAGCAGCGAGCGAGCGAGCGAGCGAGCGAGCGAGCGAGCGAGCGAGGCGAGAGCGAGCGAGCGAGCGAGAGCGAGCGAGAGAGAGAGCGAGCGAGCGAGCGAGCGAGCGAGCGAGCGAGCGAGCGAGCGAGAGCGAGCGAGCGAGCGAGCGAGCGAGCGAGCGAGCGAGCGAGCGCGAGCGAGCGAGCGAGCGAGCGAGAGCGAGCGAGCGAGGGAGCGAGCGAGCGAGCGAGCGAGCGAGCGAGCGAGCGAGAGAGCGAGCGAGCGAGCGAGCGCGAGCGAGCGAGAGAGCGAGCGAGCGAGCGAGCGAGCGAGCGAGCGAGCGAGCAGCAGCGAGCGAGAGCGAGCGAGCGAGCGAGCGAGCGAGCGAGCGAGCAGCGAGCGAGCGAGCGAGCGAGCGAGCAGCGAGCGAGCGAGCGAGCGAGCAGCGAGCGAGCGAGCGAGCGAGAGCGAGCGAGCGAGCGAGCAGCGAGCGAGCGAGCGAGCGAGCGAGCGAGCGAGCGAGCAGGAGAGCGAGAGAGGAGCGAGCGAGCGAGCGATAGCGATCTATGCGAGCGAGCGAGCGAGCGCAGCGATACGAGCGACTAGCTGAGCGATAGAGCGAGCTATCTATATAGATATCTGATCTATGCGAGTCTATTATCCTATCTAGCTATCTATCTATCTATCTATCTATTCTCTATGATCTATCATCGATCTATCTCATCTATATCTATCTATCTATCTATCTATCTGATCTATCGACTATCTTTATCTATATATCTAACTATCTAGAAGGGTAGTGTTTGTGGACTTTTTGATTTAGATATGTTTGATCGTAAGTGGCGGGGAATACATCGGCGGAAAGTCTATTCCAAATACGGAATAGTAATGAATAATGAATTTGTCCCATTAATGTATTGCGGAAAAATATAAGGGTATCGGAAATGTTTCCTATTATCTGAGAAACCCATTCCATTGTAATATCGATAGAACAGTGAAATACACACGTTGCGATGGAGATCTAGTGAATCAATAGAGTTGAATTCCCTAATATCACCAATGAGTACCATCGTTCTCTCCTCTAAGCGGTCGAAAAGCTCGATAAGAGGCTTCGAAACTCCGGCCTATATATTAGAGCTGTATTCCATTTTTGATCTGATATAAGTGATATAAATAATGAGGAGATCAGTTGGAGAAACACCGAGACACTTCAATACTTATTGTGCCACTGTGTTTAGTCCAACAGACATCGCACTATATTCACAGCCCCAAAATGTCAAGAGTAACTGATAATATTTACACCACTCATAGATAAGTCATGGGCTTGGCCTGTAATTGAACGAATATGAATGTCGTCGGCAAAATGGTAGACAGGAGTCGTTTATGAAAATAAGATAGAGATTAGGAAAAGCAACGGAGCCTTGCAGTACTCCCCTGAATTTATTTTGAACTCATTAGATGAAATCGCAGCAACAACAACTCGTATAGTGCGATTTCTGAGAAAACCCGAAATAAATCAAGTCAATTAAGTTAGAAATAATATTTGTATATATATGTATTGTAATAGTTAGACTGATTAATTGCGATTCACGATCATAATCAATAAATTATATGACATTCAAAATTTTCTATTTTGTAGGCCCATTTTAATACATGGAAGTGTCTTCACTTAAAATATTGCATGTTTATTTCTATTAATTTTAATTAAACCCCAAATCGTATTTCGTGTTTTTTGTCGAATTTTTATTATATATTAGAGAGCTTTTAACAAAATCCAAATTCCATAATAATTAGTAGCTAAATATCAAGTTGATTTTGTGTTATAACTAACGTGTTGTATGCAACATTGACATTTTAACCCAAAGTCTTAAAGACACATGACCACATGAATGTGGTCATATTGAAAAAAAATCCATGATATGTTGAAAAAAAAAACACAATGTTGTAGATATAATTAATATTTATTCTCTAGTATTTAGCACGTCTAACCATATAAACATTTAATAAATATTTACTGTGTCTACATTATAACAAAGGTTGGAAATGTTATAGACCCAGTAGATTTAAAGAGAGCCTAGGTATCTCAAATATCGAAATATTTGATTAAAAATAATTTAGATGTTTTTGGATCTTTCGACACATTTCTACCAAATGTAATGCAGAGAATTAAGCAATCGACAACTTGGAGTCCTTGTAATGCAGAGCAGAAATCAATTCATCATTTAAGTCTCTCTAAGTAGTTCAGAGAGGATAGGTTTGAAACCCCTTTTATCATACGGTGCCTTTTAAAGTATTTATTTAACTAACCAAAGGTAATCTATTGCAGAGTCATTTATCCATTTGTAAACACCCCGAACTACTGGTTAACGTTTGAGACATAAATTATAATGATAAATACTGCTACAGACTTAAATTATAAAGACGATAATGAAAATGATAAAGATAATAATGATTTACAATGTAATAATATCACAATTAAATCTTTTATCTAGCCAATGTTTAATAAAATTTTTTCTAAACTTAACAATAGAATTTTTCTCCAATTGAAATTTATGCAAAATTTTAAAATATTTATAAAATTATTTGTTTTGTTGTTTTTTTCTAAACAATGAATAATAAATGACCTTTTTCTAGGTTGTTGAGCATCATCGTACATAAATGATGTTTAATTTGACATTTTCAGAAAAAAATTATAATTGAGAAAATCAGTTTTACTAATAAGATAAGTAAAGTACATTGTAATTAGTCATATGAAATTGTCGTTAGAATAAATCAACAAATAATTATAATTTAAAATTTTATTATTATAAAAGCATTTTCAAAATGATCAAATTAATTAAAACAAGGCCTAATAATATAAATAATTTATTTATTTTTTAGATATTTAGAAACAGGAAATAGAAACACGTTTCTATTTCATTTACCCCCTACTATAGAGTTTTAAATTAACAAATTTTAATTGAATTGAATAAACTGTTTAATTAAAAGCGAAACGCTATTAAAAGTTACATCAATAAGGAAACTAATTAAATTGCGTAAGTGTTTTTCCATCTACAAACGGACTTTAAACCCCATAAAGACCCCCAAAAAAACACATAAATTATCTCACATTATTCAACACATTTATGACCACAAATAATACAAAAAGAATTTCGCACAATTCAAATTATAATTAATTAACATTTTATAAACTTTGACAATTGATAACATAATAACAGCAACAACTCAAATAAACGATTAAATATTATTTAATTATAGACATAAAAACATCATATAAAAACGGCAAAAAAAAAATAAATAAATTGACCAAAATTCTATATGAACTCGAAAAAAAATATGTACTTCTTCAAATTACCTACTCTCTAACATGGTGGTGGCTGTTGACGAAATGTTTATTGAAATCAATTAAAACGTCATAAAATGGGAAAAGTAAATAATAAATAAAAAGAAAACGAAAATTAATAAAAATGAAATTAAACATGCAATAATGACGATCATCATGATGATATTTACAATATTTGTATACATCACAAGCATGATGATTTCGTTATTAATCTATATTATACGAAATTATCGTAAAATAACAGCACCACACTTTATTATCGTAATATATGACATAATATAATTGTTTATGTATAATTGTTTTAATTATTTAGCTTATAATAACATACATATATGTAATTGATATTGAATTTGATAAAGATTGAGGGTCTTGGTAACAGACACTTGTAATCAAGTAATTAAGGTCCAAACGTTAAAAGTATTTACGTATCGAATAACAAAACATGTTTCGAAAATTTAAGATAAATTCCAGGAGATGGTTCCATATATACTTCGGTCATTATGGATCATTTCTTCTCGAATTTATTAACACGTTTCACTCATCTTTTAGATATATGCAAATGTATGATTTGAGCCCGATCCCTTTCCTCATCTTTCTGAATTGGGAAAGACCACACTCAGAAAATTTGGGGATATATTATTTTGTCATTCCACTTTCAATACATCTAAATATTGGTCTGAGACCCAGCATATTTATGCTTCTTTGATTCTTAAACGATCTAGCCAAGTGTAAACGGCTGTATATATACTTAAGTTCCCTTATTATTAAAACACGATAGGTTCCGATCATAAGGAGTTAGAAAGCTCGATCTGTGATTGACCCCAAGTCCCAAATAAGATCCCTTTCAGAGAATGACATAAACTCATATTACTTGCTTTAAAAATAGCTGTATAGTCATAAAATTTGACCTAGTTTGTGTCAAATTTTAAAGGAGTGAAAATCTATATAACAAATTTTATGAGGTCCATAATTGATCCTATCCCCCATATAAACGATTAAACGGTCCTTAATTGATCCAAGCCCTCGATAAAGAATCTATTCCGAAAATAATCCCAATGTTCATATACATATCGATATATAATCCATCTAAATCTTTATATCAAATCTAAAGAATTATGTTTGTTCGTAATCGATAAAATCAGGAACTATGGCACCTGATGAATTTCAAATATATATTTCAGGAATCGTAAGAAGTGTTCCTGTAAAAAAGTTTTAAATTTGTCCGACAGATAGCGTCGCTGTTTTAATTTTCAGTCAGTCAAAATTTTAGAGCCATATAGACCTATACGTGTAGAATCCACATTTCAGAGATACAAGCCGATGGGAAATGATCGGCGGCGGCGGCGGCGGCTTATTACAGAAAATTTCGGCGGCGGCTAAATTGTCGGCTCAATTTAACTTTTTCTTTAGAAATTGACCTTATAAGGTTTATTATATTGAAAAATCTTTGTATAATAGTCTGTTACATAGAAACCTGTCTCTATATAAGTTTTTTTCTGCAGAAAATGGACATTTATAGTAGTTTTCACTATTTTAATATTAGCACAATATTGTGTGGCAACTCTTTTCAATTTGCCATAAGAATTTAAAATAGTGGCAACTCCGTTCAGTTTGGTGAAAGTATGTTCTGAAATACATGTGTGATTCTAATCTTTATCAGCGGCTACGTTTAAGCCGGCTTAGCTTTTGAGCCGAAAGAAGTCGGCGGCGGCGCGGCTTGCAAAATATTACCGGCGGCCAGCCGCCGCCGATTTGAGCCGTCTCGGCTTGTATCTCTGCCACATTTCCAAAGGCCTGCAAAGCGGACCGGGCACCACTAGTATATAAATAAAAGAATAATGTTTGTTTGTAATCGATAAATTCAGTTATTATGGCACCCGATAGGACAAAATTTCAAAAATATGTTTCAGTGATCGTGAGAAGTGTTCCTATAAAGTTTTACATTTGACCGACAGATGGGCTATTTAAATCTTTACATGTAGAATCCAAATTTACAATCATAGGCCTTCAACGTGGGCCGGGCACCACTAATAATGAAATAAATCGTTATAGCAAATTACAAAAGCATCGATTCTTAATGATCTAAGTACATATATAGGGCCACCTTCCGAATACTTGCTTTAAGAACGATTAGGTCCCTTCGTTGCCACATCATATGATCTTGACAACCTTTAAACATTTGGCTCTATCTAATACATCAAGGTCATCTTCCTTAACAGACACGAGCTCTTCTACTAGAGCTCATAGGATCTTCTCCACCAAATCTCTTATCATTAGAGACATATTGATATTTCCAAAGTTTAAAATAAGTCGAGTTGTAGAACCTTTAGAATACACAGTCTGTCAATGTGTTTCTGCGGAGATGCAAGCCTATTCGGCTCAAATCGTCAGCGGCTGATCCTAAAATATCAAATTCTCAGCTTATATTTAGCCGATATTTTAGAAGCCGCCGGTATATTTTATAACAAGCTGCCGCCGACCAAAAATGGTCGAGCCGCCGCCGATCATTATTATTATCGTCTTGTATCCTTGTATTTAGCTAAATATTATTCTCAAACTCATTTTTCAGATTTTGTTCTGGTAGGACTGATATCTACCAGGTTACCATTCAATACCACAAATCTATACTAACGTATGAAATTCTTTCTCAAGGACGACAGCAGTCAACGAATTAATATACCTTTCCGTTTAACTTATAGTAAGAAACAATGACAGTGCCGCGCCTCCAAAGTCTTACACTGACGCAAATGCCGCTCAATGTTAGACAAACTCTGGATTACTAATAGGTATCATCGAAATTCAATAAATAACTCAGTAAATAGGGGGTAGTTAGATAGAGTTGATTTTAATAACTCTAACCCAGTAATCGTAAATTGGGAGATTATGAACAGTAGAAATTTCAGATACTTTCTTTACTAGTTCGATAGTAATCAGCACAATTTGGCATGGTTCTCTTTTTAATGAGCCTAAAACATGAATCATGTTGGAGTATTATTGATATTCAGAAATTTTAGTTATAGGTAATTGTTATCCCGATCTAAAAATTGTATATTTCTTTGAAAACTACAAAATATTCAATATTAGCCATATTTAAATCTATTAAGAAAGCTACTAGAACATCATAAATTCATTAAAAAAAGCAAATACTAAGCGAAAATTCATGCATCCATTCAGGGACACACTCACATACATATGTACATTATTTATTATCAATGGAAAATTCCCTTCTTGAATGGAAATAAAAATAAAACGGGTCTACAATTACGCGATAATTATGATGATGACGACGATGTTGGTGATTTAGAGAATGTATCCACTACTGAATATAAATTTATTTATAACTTATTTATTTTTATTATTTGCGGCATTATTGAACTAATTTATTATAGTATCTTTTTACCCTAGAAAAACTAAAATAACAGTCTTAGATAATAACAATTTTGTCAAATTGTGCTAAATTTATATTAAAAATTTTATTTGCAAAAAATAATCATGTTGACGTGTAAATGGTTAGAAAATCCGCAGACAGTTTTTTTAATTTGTATTTAAAATAAAAACATTTTCTAATAAAATATATTTGTTGTTCTAGTTGTCTCATTATTTTTTTTATCCATTTTTGTATTTGCAGTGAAGTTACAGAAGGTGCCTTACAAGTATGGCGTACATTACCGGAACGTATTAGACAAGATCCAAGTTTAGCCTCATTTCGCCAAGAACATGAACGTTTACATGGTGAGTGTAACAATCTGAAGACTTACATATGGTTATTAGGGTGGGTCTAGTTTATAAAGCAAAACAAATTTAAATGGTTGATTCTGAGTTAATGACTGACGAGCAGGATCAAAGAATTGAAATGTATTTTTAAGGAATCTCCGAGGTTTTATGAATTTTAATGATAAAAGTACTTAGAGTAGGGCGATTCTCTGGCTGGTAAAAGAGGCCCACTTTATTTTTTCGGACTTGATGTAACAAACAAACAAACAAACAAACAAACAAACAAACAAACAAACAAACAAACAAACAAACAAACAACAACAAACAAACAAACAAACAAACAAACAAACAACAAACAAACAAACAAACAAACAAACAAACAAACAAACAAACAAACAAACAAACAAACAAACAAACAAACAAACAAACAACAAACAAACAAACAAACAAACAAACAAACAAAAAACAACAAAAAACAAACAAACAAACAAAAACAAACAAACAAACAAACAAACAAAAAAAAAAAACAAACAAACAAACAAACAAACAAACAAACAAACAAACAAACAAACAAACAAACAAACAAAAAAAAAACAAACAAACAAACAAACAAACAAACAAACAAACAAACAAACAAAAACAAACAAACAAACAAACAAACAAACAAACAAACAAACAAACAAACAACAACAAACAAACAAACAACAAACAAACAACAAACAAACAAACAAACAAACAAACAAACAAACAAACAAAACAAACAAACAAACAACAAACAAACAAACAAACAAACAACAAACAAACAAACAAACAAACAAACAAACAAACAAACAAACAAACAAACAAACAAACAAACAAACAAACAAACAAACAAACAAACAAACAAACAAACAAACAAACAAACAAACAAACAAACAAACAAACAAACAAACAACAAACAAACAAACAAACAAACAAACAAACAAACAAACAAACAAACAACAAACAAACAAACAAACAAACAAACAAACAAACAACAAACAAACAACAAACAAACAAACAAACAAACAAACAAACAAACAAACAAACAAACAAACAAACAAACAAACAACAAACAAACAACAAACAAACAAACTAACTAACTAACTAACTAACTAACTAACTAACTAACTAACTAACTAACTAACTAACTAACTAACTAACTATCTAACTAACTAACTAACTAACTAACTAACTAACTAACTAACTAACTAACTAACTAACTAACTAACTAACTAACTAACTAACTAACTAACTGTCCACATGAGATTCTTTTTCCCATATTTTCCATTCAGCCCACGTTGCCTCGTACAGTTTTTAATTCAGGAGTTCGCCACCCCTTAAAAGTAAGCATATTTGCTCTTTCGTTACCGATTATTCCCCAGTGGCCTGGTACCCATATGATGCAAAGCTTATCTCTGGAAAAGTATTCATTATTAATGTAAACATCCGCAACTTTTCCTTAGGGTGATCCTAATGTTTAATACTTTGAGCAAAAATTTGAGTACGTTTCAATTGGTGGAATGGATTTTTTGGTCTTTCTGTTTTCTTTTTTTTTTGTTCATCTGCTGGTTTAATGGTTTTACGCCATCAATTTTTATTGTCTGTAATTTGGTTGGCGGTTGGTTGGTCATTGTGTTTATAGCTTGAGATGTGTATGTAAGTTTTTATTTTTTTGTGGCATTTTATAATCAAATTAAATGCTTTTCGTCCATAAAAACATCTTCTAACAATAAATGCATATTGTGTGTGTGTGTGTATGTATTTTTTGTTCATTTAAATTTTTGTTAAAATTAGAATACAATAAAATAATAATGAATGAATGCGCTTTTATATCAGTTCAATGACGTCTTTTAGGGAATATGCAAATGTAAAATCTTTCTCCAATTAAAGCTGTAAAATTATTAACTTAAAACGCCATAAAGTCTGTAAGACTTAACAATAATAATCCTTTTGGAATTTGTCTTTTGGCAAAAACTGTGTGTGAAAAATAATTTGAACATGAAAGTTCTTTATTCTTAATTGATAAATAATAAAATAATTTACATATTTACAACAGAAATTGGATTCTTAATTTGATTTAAAGGCAACGGTAATATTAGTTCAGTAAAATGTTGGTTTCAACAAGTTAAAAATAATTACTGTAAAAAAACCTTCTTAATTCGAAAATAACATTAAAATTAAGGTCCCTGACCCCATAACAATGTGTTTCAAGGATTTTCAATGACTTTGTTGTTGAATTGCTTTTACACAATGTTTATGTCTTACTTTGCCATAGGCCCAATTGGCTACATCCATTTCAATGTTCGTTACTTCATTGATATGTCCTACACATAATGTTATGTCTAGCCAACAGTTATGATATATGCCGAAATTTGTTTACCTCATAAAAATATTAGACTCTTGCAAACTGCCAATTAAGTCATGAGCGAAATGTTAAAATTTTTATGGTAAAATTATGTTAGATGTTAAAAAACAGACTAATAATTAAATTACAATTATTTCTTTTTAAATGTTTTACCTAAGCATTTTTGGGAATTTATCATTTTGTATATCAAGTACTTTAGATCGTTACTATTCAAAAGTCGTGATGGAATAAATGAATTTCAAATTAAGAGAAATTATATGTGTCTTCAGTTGAAGGAGGAATAGGGTGGGTTGCTTAAAATACTAATTATGGTAAAACTTTAATTTGGATCAATATCGGTCATATCTTACTTACTCCATTGTTATGTTAAGGACCGATCTTTCTTTGAATCTAAACTTTTATTTAAGGATTTTTAAGAAATTTGCCAGGAAATTGAAAATGACGCAATTGTTTAAAGCTGTAAGGTTGGTTGCATATTTAGTTAGTTAGTTAGTTAGTTAGTCAGTTAGTTAGTTAGTTGTAGTTAGTTAGTAGTTAGTTAGTAGTTAGTTAGTTAGTTAGTTAGTTAGTTAGTTAGTTAGTTAGTTAGTTAGTTAGTAGTTAGTTAGTTAGTAGTTACTTAGTAGTTAGTTAGTTAGTGTTAGTTAGTTAGTTAGTTAGTTAGTTAGTTAGTTAGTTAGTAGTTAGTCAGTTAGTTAGTTAGTTAGTTAGTTAGTTAGTTAGTTAGTAGTTAGTTAGTTAGTTAGTTAGTTAGTTAGTAGTAGTTAGTTAGTTAGTTAGTTAGTTAGTTAGTTAGTTAGTTAGTTAGTAGTAGTTAGTTAGTTAGTTAGTTAGTTAGTTAGTTAGTTAGTTAGTTAGTTAGTTAGTTAGTAGTTAGTTAGTAGTTCGTTAGTAGTTAGTTAGTTAGTTAGTAGTTAGTTAGTTTAGTTAGTAGTAGTTAGTTTTAGTTAGTTAGTTAGTTAGTTAGTTAGTTAGTTAGTTAGTTAGTTAGTTAGTTAAGTTAGTTAGTAGTTAGTTAGTTAGTTAGTTAGTTAGTTAGTAGTTAGTTAGTTAGTTAGTTAGTAGTGTTAGTTAGTTAGTTAGTTAGTTAGTTAGTTAGTTAGTTAGTTAGTTAGTTAGTTAGTTAGTTAGTTAGTTAGTTAGTTAGTTAGTTACTTAGTTAGTTAGTTAGTTAGTTAGTTAGTTAGTTAGTTAGTAGTTAGTTAGTTAGTTAGTTAGTTAGTTACTTAGTTAGTTAGTTAGTTAGTTAGTTAGGTAGTTAGTTAGTTTAGTAGTTAGTTAGTTAGTTAGTTAGTTAGTTAGTTAGTTAGTTAGTTAGTTAGTTAGTTAGTTAGTTAGTTAGTTAGTTAGTTAGTTAGTACTTAGTTAGTTAGTTAGTTAGTAGTTAGTTAGTTAGTTAGTAGTTAGTTAGTTAGTTAGTTAGTAGTTAGTTAGTTAGTTAGTTAGTAGTTAGTTAGTTAGTTAGTTAGTTAGTTAGTTAGTAGTTAGTTAGTTAGTAGTTAGTTAGTTAGTTAGTTAGTTAGTTAGTAAGTAAGTTAGTTAGTTAGTTAGTTAGATTAGTTAGTTAGTTGTTAGTTAGTTAGTTAGTTAGTTAGTTAGTTAGTTAGTTAGTAGTAGTTAGTTAGTTAGTTAGTTAGTTAGTTAGTTAGTTATAGTTAGTTAGTTAGTTAGTTAGTTAGTAGTTAGTAGTTAGTTAGTTAGTTAGTTAGTTAGTTAGTTTAGTTTAGTTAGTTAGTAGTTAGTTAGTTAGTTAGTTAGTTAGTTAGTTAGTTAGTTAGTTAGTAGTAGTTAGTTAGTTAGTTAGTTAGTTAGTTAGTTAGTTAGTTAGTTAGTTAGTTAGTTAGTTAGTTAGTTAGTTAGTTAGTTAGTTAGTTAGTTAGTTAGTTAGTTAGTTAGTTAGTTAGTTAGTAGTTAGTTAGTTCGTTAGTTCGTTAGTTCGTTAGTTCGTTAGTTGTTAGTTCGTTAGTTCGTAGTTCGTTAGTTCGTTAGTTAGTTAGTAGTAGTTAGTTAGTTAGTTAGTTAGTTAGTTAGTTAGTTAGTTTAGTTAGTTAGTTAGTTAGTTAGTTAGTTTAGTAGTTAGTTAGTTAGTTAGTTAGTTAGTTAGTTAGTTAGTTAGTGTAGTTAGTTAGTTAGTTAGTTAGTTAGTTAGTTAGTTAGTAGTTAGTTAGTTAGTTAGTTAGTTAGTTAGTGTAGTTAGTTAGTTAGTTAGTTAGTAGTTAGTTAGTTAGTTAGTAGTTAGTTAGTTAGTTAGTTAGTTAGTTAGTTAGTTAGTTAGTTAGTTAGTTAGTAGTTAGTTAGTTAGTTAGTTAGTTAGTTAGTTAGTTAGTTAGTTAGTTAGTTAGTTAGTTAGTTAGTTAGTTAGTTAGTTAGTTAGTTAGTTAGTTAGTTAGTTAGTTAGTTAGTTAGTTAGTTAGTTAGTTAGTTAGTTAGTTAGTTAGTAGTTAGTTAGTTAGTTAGTTAGTTAGTTAGTTAGTTAGTTAGTTAGTTAGTTAGTTAGTTAGTTAGTTAGTTAGTTAGTTAGTAGTTAGTTAGTAGTTAGTTAGTTAGTTAGTTAGTAGTTAGTTAGTTAGTTAGTTAGTTAGTTAGTTAGTTAGTAGTTAGTTAGTTAGTTAGTTAGTTAGTTAGTTAGTTAGTTAGTTAGTTAGTTAGTTAGTAGTTAGTTAGTTAGTTAGTTAGTTAGTTAGTTAGTTAGTTAGTTAGTAGTTAGTTAGTTAGTTAGTTAGTTAGTTAGTTAGTTAGTTAGTTAGTTAGTTAGTTAGTTAGTTAGTAGTTAGTAGTTAGTTAGTTAGTTAGTTAGTAGTTAGTTAGTTAGTTAGTTAGTTAGTTAGTTAGTTAGTAGTTAGTTAGTTAGTTAGTTAGTTAGTTAGTTAGTTAGTTAGTTAGTTAGTTAGTTAGTTAATTATTTAGTTAGTTAGTTAACAACTTCCCATTTGTCTTCATAATTCTAACCTATGACCGCATGCGACCAAAAAATAAATTTCTTCTCATAAAAATAAATCAAACTTTATTACCACATCTGTCGAGCAACCATCATTCATTGCTAGGATTTGTAGATATCTACATATTTGTTGCTCCTCTCTTTATTGATTTTTCACAGCTTGTTGAATATATTATCAGTTCATGCCTTTAGTCTATCAATCACATCTCTGTATGTATTCCATTTAATACATGTTATACTATAGTGACCCACAAATAACTTGAAAAGTACTTTGGTGAACATCTGATGCATAAAAAATCCTCATATAAAACCCTCATAACATTTTATTATACAATACTGCCAATATTTTTTACACATAAAAACTAAAGAAAATCTTCCTTATTTATTTATAACGCTATAGACGTTCGAAGCTAATCATTTAATCGAAGAAGGAGAGAAAAACTTTTAAATATTTGACCGAAATTCCCCCTTCTTTAGGCCAGGAATTTTCTTTAAACTCATACTTTTAATTGATTGACATTCAAAATGTTAAACTAAAAGAATATTAATTTGTTATTGTATAAATATTTGTATTTACGGTTTAAATGAAATTCAATATTTAATATCCGCTAACAAAAAAATTTTGCATTTATTTAAACATTTCTTTCATACGATGATTCCGTGTCAATTCATAGTAAAATTCCATTTACCAAAAGGCCAAAATACAAACTACAAATGATTTATTTCGCAAAATTACCCAAAAACTTTTAGGTAATTTTCTTTTGTTGTCATGTTTTTCTTTCGTTTTCTTTTGTATATTTTCGGCATCAATTTGCTAAATAAACACAATAACCACAGGGGGTGGAGAGGGGAGAGAGAAATATGTTATTATTATTAATATTAAATAAATATTTTATACAAATAAAGGCAAAATTGTTTAAATGCTTGAAACTAGGACTAAAGTAAATAATGCACAGTGGGGCTGTATTGACTCTGCTAGTCCTATTGTGATTTAAAACTTGAACAAATACTACTTGTCTAAGCTTTTGGAGTATTCGTTTATAAATGGCAGATTTATATCTATACAGTTTCGATTCTGCCCCACTGTATATTGCACTCGTATGCCAGTTTTAACGGAAATTTAACGAAATATTACTAAGGGAATATTAAAAACAAATAAGGAATCATACTCAGGTTCGGTGACGACCATATGACACCCTACTACAGAGAAATCAATTTGGGCCCTAGGTACATTCCTCACAGATTTCCACATTATCCTGAAATATTTTTCTCAAGATATAAGTATTCCCCAGTTTAGGAGTTACTTTCCATATTGGACTAGCTAGTATATTCACCATTGTTAAAAAGTTGTACCTAATCCAAAAAAGGAGTCTCCTTAACCCCAGTTAGACTTCACCCAGTTAAAGTTTTTTTTGCGCTATTGAACATTTTGAACTGAATCTTTATAACTTATCTAGAAGCAAACAATCCGGCGAAAAATACGATTTTTACAGAGGTCGTTTAACTGACGACCCCTAAGGAGTCCCTAAAACCCCTACAACATGGTAGGAGAGTAGTGGATCTTAACATATCAAAAAGCAAGACTAATATCGTTTGGAATAGGGGAGAGACCAATGACTTACTGGGTATCTCAGGCCTCGGATCTCTAACCGATCAATTATCTTTTCGATCATAGACCAATGTCTTCCGAGATTTACCTCCTGATTTAATATGTTTGACTCGTTCAATCGCACTTAATACGATAATGGCGCATCTGGACCATGTTAATTTCAATCCACAAGCTCTGGAGTCGCATATCTTTCGAATTCGTACGTTGTAAAACATTCTTTACCGCATTTGATCTACTTATTCAACCTAAGGTATTCAATTTCTAGGTAAGGCTTAAAGCCCCAATTAATTAGGATCGTTTTATAGGATTCAAAGAATGATGATGGATATGAGAAGATATGAAACTATTACAAAACTATCTGATACATCAACAGAATGTAGGAGCATCGCTAAATTCGACCTTAGCCTCAGAATTTCTCCATCACATCAATTTTGAAAGATATCGTTTCCCCATTTTTGGTTGTTAGTGTTAAATTGTCGTTCGGGATACTGGTTTTAATAACTGCTTGGATCAATTATGAACAGAACTATTATGAACTTTTGGACCACCCTAATACTTATGTCTCATACATATTCATTAAGTCCTTTATCTTTATATCCATTATAACTATTATTATTTCTTATGTAATCCTAAAGGCTATGAACCCGCCGATGTTGATCCTTTACCCAATGATGACACCGATGAACATGACCATAACAATGGCAAAATTATGGGAGACGGTGTGGGTGGTCATAATAAAAATACAAATACATTTACACAAATTGGTATTAATGTCACAAACGAAATGGGACAGGTGCGCATACTAGATGGTCGTGATGTTGAGAATAATAATGAGGATCAACAGGATGATACCGAACATCATGGTAATTCCAAAGTAAGTTAAAGTGTTTTAAAGTATTTTGAAGGTTGTTGTTTAAATAAATTGATTTCTTAGGTGAAAAAATATTTAATTTGGTTTAAAATTGCGATACTCCTGGTAGTTTGGGGCGTTTTTACGGCGTTTCTAATGTCAACAAATGAACATGTGGACGAATTGAAATTGATTAGTATACCTAGGAATGGTACCGAACGAGGTAAGTTGAATAAAAATACATAAATATTAAGGAAAATATCACAGTTATCAGGCCAAGGAAGGAATTTGTAAAAATTGGATTGGATTCTGGTCCAAGGTTTTAGAGCCTTGGACTTCCTTTTCCTTCTTTAAATTTCCAATGCAATTTGATTTTAAACATATAATTCTCCTTGTTTCCTTTCCAGTATTCCCCGTCAACTGTGCTGAACTCACGCGAATAGGTCTCAGTCTGACGGGTCCCTTTAAACTACAGGAAGCCGATGCTGTAACAGACACAAAACAACGACCGCCTCCCCTACTCGAGGTGTACGTAGAACGTGCCTATTTCAATGAATCCGGTGATAGAGCTTACGATGAAATTGTTTCGAAAATTTGGAAATTAGATTTAGTATATCCCGAATATATGGACTCGACGCGAGAAACTAAGAAAGTGCATCAATTCGACATAAAGAGTATACATGAAGAATATCAAAATCTTACCAATCAAACAGAGTTGACGCTGCACTTTGTCTCGAGCATAGAAGCTGAACTACCAGTGCAACTAAGCATAGATGAATCTCCGATTTATAAGAAGGAGGGTGTTATCTATGCTGCCGTAGTGCTGTGCGGTCTATATATTATGATTATTTGGGAAATTGTTAATCGTACATTTGCCGCTATTATAGCGTCTACTTTATCGGTGGGTATTTTGGCTGCTTTGAATTCAAGACCCTCTATGGTTACCATTATGGGTTGGATCGATGTGGAGACTTTATTGTTGCTGTTTGGTATGATGATTTTGGTGGCCATTTTATCGGAAACTGGTGTCTTTGATTATTTGGCGGTGTATGCTTATAAAGTAAGTAGTTTTTTAAACAAAATAAGCGTTAATGATTCTAAAATGTTTTATTTTTCCAGATTACTAATGGTCATGTCTGGCCATTGATTAATTGTTTGTGTTTGTTTACCGCTGTTTTATCTTCTTTCTTGGATAATGTTACCACGGTTTTGCTAATGACTCCCGTTACCATACGTCTTTGTGAGGTTATGTCTCTTAATCCGGTTCCTATATTAATGTGTATGGTTATCTACTCGAATATTGGTGGTGCCCTTACTCCCGTGGGTGATCCACCAAATGTTATTATTGCCTCAAATAGTTTTATATCCAAAAATGTAAGAATCTTTAAATCTGTAAAATATATAGAAAACTGCATAATCGTTTTTTTTTAACTTACAGGGTGTTAACTTCGCCATCTTTACTTTACACATGTTGCCCGGTGTTATTTTGGTAATGTTCCAAACTTATTTACAATTGAGATTTAAATTCCGCAACATAAGCGATTTACAATTCAAAGAATCTCCCGAAATTGAAGAACTAAAACATGAAATTCATGTTTGGAAACGGGCTGCTGCCAGTTTATCATCATACTCCAAGGATGAAGAGTTAGTAAGACAGACTTTGAATAAGAAAGTGAATCGTTTGAAGCGTTCTTTGAAGAAGAAAATTAACACCGCCATAGAGCCCACCATTAATTATAAACAAACTTTGGATCATTTGCAAGCGAAGGTAGGAAACTATTTTACGAAATACCAAAAATCAAATGACTTAAATACTTTCTTCTTGCTACTTCCAGTATCCCATACGTAATAAGCCTTTGCTTATTAAGTGTTCTTGTGCCTTGGTTTTTGTGATAAGTTTATTCTTTTTGCACTCTGTTCCCGAATTGCAACGTCTCTCTCTGGGCTGGACTGCTCTTTTGGGTGCCATATTTTTAATAATTTTAGCCGATATTGAAGATATGGAAGCCATATTGGCTCGTGTGGAATGGTCAACATTGCTCTTCTTTGCAGCTTTGTTTATTTTAATGGAAGCGCTTTCGGAGTTAGGTCTTATAGAATGGATTGGTAATATGACCGAGAATATTATATTGGGTGTAAGCGAAGAGTCTCGTTTAATGGTGGCTGTGTTAATTATTTTATGGGTACGTGTTGGTGGAAAACATAATTATTATTTAGAATTTCTTCTATTAAAATTATTTTTATATCCAGGTTTCCGCTATAGCTTCGGCTTTCGTCGACAATATACCTTTGACTACAATGATGGTAAAAATTACCATTTCTTTAGCTCAAAATAGTACATTGAATTTACCATTACAGCCTTTGGTATGGGCATTAGCTTTTGGAGCTTGTTTGGGAGGTAAGTTATCAAGATTATTTAAGATTTATTTAAAAATACTTTTAGCATAAGAATGAGAATGTATTAGATTAAGTTCCATCAGTGTGACCATTTTGGCATTTTTGCAGCTAGATTTAGCATTTTTTATTTTGATTTAGCTGTAAAATTTTAATTTAGCATTTGGCATTTTATTTAGCATTTTTATAAAATATTTTTAGCATTTTTAGCTTTTTTTTTGCAATTTTAGTATATAAACAAAAAAAAAAGACACATTTTTGCAAAAAAGATTTATATTGGAAATAGGTTTAACCGGAAAAAAACAGAATTAAATGTATACCCAAACACAAGCAACAAGAAATATGAGAAATGTAATAATTTACACTGTAATTCAAGATAATGCAAAAAGATTCATGAAGATAAATAACTTAAAATTACGCCAATACAAGTGAATACTTTAAAATGTTGAATTCTAAAATATTTTTCTGGAACCCAATGCTTTTTTAAATTCGAAGTGAGAAATAATTCAAGAGATTTCATATATTTTTACAAATACGTTCAGTACGTTATTTTACAAACTAATACTTTTTGTTTGCTCATGGAATGAAACATATAATTTTGGAAAAGGCTTTGTATGTATGACGGTTAATTAACAAATTTTATTTTTTCCTATACGAAATAAAGAGGTTTTAATTTTTATCATCCTTCAGGAGTTCTTGTTAATTTATTGAAAATAAGTATTGAAAAAAATCAATAATATATAATTAAGACTTTCTCATCCTACTTTCTGTTATTTTTATTTTTACCAAATTTTTAGTAATTTTGTTGTCACTTTTTTTTTAATTAAAAAAAATACATAAATTTCGAAAATATTGTTGACAATTTATTTCAGAATTACAAACTTACGGATTTGAATATATCTCTCAATTCATTTCATACATTCTCATATATATTTTTCCGAAAAAATCTTGGAAGTATGAGTTATAAACCTGACATCTATTCACCGAGATTTAAAATTATTTCAACGGAATTTTCAATATTTTTGTGACATGAAAACCATTTTTAACGTGTTTTGAGAAAGACAAATAAAATTGTTTATATAAAAAAAGTAAAACTAGAAATATTATACTTTTCCTTCCGAAAACACATATAGGTTTTATACCATGAGCAACTAGTGTAATTAATAGAGTTTTAATGTAATTTTTGCATTCAGAAATATTTTAAAGTTAGAGACATTACATATTGCTAAATTTACAAAAATTTTGAAATAATTTTTAGCATTTCTGTTTATCTTAATACCACGGAACTTAATTTTTTACCCTAGTCCACTATACTACGTTTGAGTATACTAATCGGTTAAGAATCATTTTCTGAATCGATTAAGCCATGTAAGTCTGACCGTCAGGAAGAGCTTGAAATTTTCAAAACAATAAGCACGTATGCTTTTTGATTCAATGACAAAACCTTTTAAAATGGTTAAAGTCCGTCCTTTATTTTACCTAGCCCCCATACATATACAAATGTATAAAGCCTTTCTCAGAAAATTAGTTTAAATATATCTGAACCAAGGTTCAATTCAACATAAATGCTTTATTACGAAAAATAAATCAAATTTTATACTCATATGGTCAACCACGGCAGAATATACTTTCTTACTTGTTATAAATTACAATGAATTTCAGTTACAAATTAATATGAATTGTTCATAAAAACACTTAAAAAACTTTAGCATTTTTTTAGCATTTTAAAATCAATTTAGCATTTTTCTGGCATTATTTTGGATGGGATTTAGCCGCAACATTTTTTGAGACCTGGTCACACTGAGTTCCATGTTAAATCGACTGATCATTGACCGAATTATATCAAACAGAGATGGTCTTACAGTAATTTGTTTTAATTTAAAGAATCGATCTGTGGATTTAGTGAATGACAATAACTTTAGTTTGCTGGTTTTCTTAACTCGTAGTATCCGTCCGAATACAATGCTTTTTCGGAAAGCTTGGTTTAGCAAATTGGTTATGAATGTCTTAGTTCATACGATAAATTAGTATAGTGGTAGACTAGTCAGTTGGATTTTATGTAAAGATCTAATAGAATATCTATCTTATCTATTATCTATCTATCTATCTATCTATCTATCTATCTATCTATCTATCTATCTATCTATCTATCTATCTATCTATCTATCTATCTATCTATCTATCTATCTATCTATCTATCTATCTATCTATCTATCTATCTATCTATCTATCTATCTATCTATCTATCTATCTATCTATCTATCTATCTATCTATCTATCTATCTATCTATCTATCTATCTATCTATCTATCTATCTATCTATCTATCTATCTATCTATCTATCTATCTATCTATCTATCTATCTATCTATCTATCTATCTATCTATCTATCTATCTATCTATAGCTACATAAATAAAAGAGTAATTTTTGTTCGTAATCGATAAACTCTGGAAGTAAGGCACCTGATAGGGATCGTTAGAAGTGTTTCCGTAAAGTTTTCAATTTGTCAGGCAGATGGCGACAAAGTTTATTTTAAAATTAATTAATTATTTATATGTAGATCTTTACGTGTAGAGTCCACATGGCTAACCATGGGGCGACAACGCGGACCAGGCACTACTAGAACAATATAATTATTAAGAAATTCAATTACAATTTCTATATCTTTCTCAATCTTTTTAGGCAATGGTACTCTCATTGGTGCTTCGGCTAATGTAGTGTGTGCTGGTGTTGCTGAGCAACATGGTTACAAATTTACATTCTTACAATTCTTCAAGTGAGTATCCTTAATATCAATCCCTCAATGTTCTAGTACATAATACTAATTACAATAATATCTTTAACATTTTTACAGAGTTGGTTTCCCCGTTATGATTGGCAGCATTTTAGTGTCCACGGGCTATCTGTTAGTAAGTCATGTATTGTTCGCATGGCATTGATAAAAACTTTGAGAAGAATTGCTAGACAATTCTTCAGCAGCAAAACTAGTAGTTTCAAATTTACCTCGTAAAATGTGTTTTTTGTTTTGTTTAAATGAAATTCATTTTCCTTTTTCTTTATGTTTTGTTTTTATTTTAATTAAATAATTAATTAAAAATTCTATTAGATTAAAGTAAGAAATTATTAGAAACGAAACAAACAAAAAAATGTTACTAACAACAAGTTTCGTTTTTTTCCAATAAATTTCTTTTACTTTATGTTGTTTTTGCACATTTATTTTCATCATTTTTTTAATTATTAAATTAATTAAATCAATGTAATTATTAATTATGTATCTATGTATGTAATATCATAAAGTTAAATTAGGGCCCAAAATTCAAAATTACAAAATCTTGAGTGATTAACTAAAAGAAATTGATTATTGTACAACAAATAAATTCTGAAAAAAATTACAAAAACAAAGTCAAGGTATCACACAGACACACACACATACACAATTTGAAGAATAGTTATTGTAATTTATGTGAATTTTAGTTTTTAAGTAAAAAAAATATTAAAAAAAAAACTACAAAAAAATACAAACGCTAAAACGAAAAATTTAAGAATTTCATAAGTAGGGAATTAATTAAATAAATTAAACAAATTATTTAAAAATAAAAACAAATTCTATATATTTAAAACAATATATTTTTAGGTATAATAAACTAGTGTCAGTTTAAATTTATTTAATTAAAAAATTAAAAAAAAAAACAATTATAAACTGAGATAAACAAACAAAAAAAATAAATTGTACTATTTTTACACTTGTTGTTATTATTTTTTTTTTTATTAGAAATTAAGTCGCAACTATTGCCATAAGTTCCCTTAAAATAAAAAATCTACATTTTAAATAAAGATTGTTAAATAGTTTAATTAAAAAACGCATTATAAATATTTCAATTGTTATTGGAAATCAAATAAAGTTTGGAATCAAATAAAGCCAAAAAATTTGATGTGAAATAAAAAGGTCTTGAAAAGGCTTTTAAAGTTCTGGAAAACATCAAGAACTAAACTAATGAGATTTTAATTTGAATAAGTTTATCTAAATGCTTTACAAAGGTAACGCATAGGGAATGTTTCATAAAGCTTGGGTCAATTATGGACTTAAATATGTTGAGATTTTAAGTTTAACTTAATACATACATTTTTGACCGATTTATTGCTAATAAACTTATTTTCTATAAATTAATGGGGTATAGGTTAGGATCAATTTTATAGTACGAATTTATATCGCATTTTATCCTTATACTTATAGGAATTCTGAAACCATTTATAACGGTTAAAAAAGTAATTTCCTAAAGGGGACCTTATATGAGGGCAAATATGACCTGATGTTCACATTACCAATAATTGAAAATGTTATCATTACCCTCCAAGCCTGTGGTTCCGACTTTATTTTTGAAAAAAAAATACGGTAAACCACACCAGTTGAAACGGTGGGTTCAATTCCCACCGGAGACACTGTTAAAGCAGCGCACAACAGGTCCGATGAAGGCCTATTTGTATTTATTAGGATTTGATGTAACATACATCATCCATTCAAACAAATCCGTTAAGTCAAAAATAGGCCTCATTGCTAAACAAAATAAAAACATGTAAGAACTTATAGTCGGGCGAGGCCGACCATATAATAGTTATAAAAATAAAGTGTGATTTAGTTTTCATAGTAAAGCATCTAAGTGGAATTGTGCCTTGCCTGAGATATACTTAAGCTATTTATTGTTAAATAAAAATGTGGACATATAAGTCATATTTTGAAGGAGGCTTCTTATAGGGGCTAGGGTCAAATTCATGAGGGTCATCAAGTATAGAACTTGATTTTGCAGCTTTTTCTCGAGATACAAATATATTAAACATAATTATGAACTTAAAAGCCCTATTCGACGGGTTCAGTTGCATGGGGGCAAAATGAAATAATGGACCGATGTTCACCACTTTCAATAGGCTTCGTACAATAAAAGATCATGTGCCAAATTTTATTGAATTATCTTCAAAATTGCGATATGTAGGTTGATTACAAAGTATACAAGCCCTATTCGGGGATTCAGTTGTATAGGGGCTAGGTGAAATAGTAGACCGATCTTAACCATTTTCAATAGGCTTCGTTCCTGGGAAAATATAAGATCATGTACCAAATTTCATTGAATTATCTTCAAAATTGCGACCAGTAGTTTGATTACAGGGTTTGAACGGACGGTCAGACTAAAAATTTTGATATAGGGAACCATAGCCAACGCAAACTCAACTACAACCAGAATCTATGATCGATAAACCGATGCTAGGCGCTATTAACTTATGCGTCAGTAATCATAACGGAGCAAAAAATGAAATATAGAATTACATATTACCGGGAATTCAGTGTATATGTTGAGTGGGTATATGTGGGATGTACAACTCGGGATATATCGAAGGCATGCAAGTCGTCTTGGGCTCCCCTTTAATAAATACTGTCGCTGTTGCAAAAACAGAAAAGGAAGAAACGGTCATCCATCTTCTCTGATCTAAATTGGAGTATAAAACGGAACTGAGGTTCTATATTGAAAACCGAGAAACAAAAGTATACTTCCGTCTACCTAATTGCAACCTAGCTTGCATTCAGAAGTCCGTACAATAACGGAATGTGTAAACTGAATTAGCATAAATATATTGTGTCTATAGAGGTTTCTATTCTATTGGGATATTAGAGCTTTAATCGAGTGGCAAGCTTTGTATCATATGGTAGCCACACGAGAATAACTGGCTCCGAAAACGAACATACTTACTTCCTTTAAAGGGAAATGAACTCGAGGAAGTTAACCTAACGAATGCAAAACCGTTCGACGAGACTGTATTAAAAACATGGGTGACAGAATCCCATAGAGCCACTGGGAATAATGATACAGTGGCTGGAATCACAAAGATCCTATGGGGTAACACTTACAAGAGGAGGACTAGAATAAGAAAGTCTGAAGTTTATATGATGGTACGTGATTTCGAACAGAACTATACAAAATTAGACAAGCAAATTCAGACGAATGTAGAGCATACGGAAAGGACTTTCTTTCATCAAAACTAGATACAAATATCTTGGATGAGATTTTATTCCAGATATGACATCCCTCACTAACAGTAAGTAAGAATTTTGAAGAATAACGTCCAAGAAACTGAATATAAGATTTTTCTCACCAACATTTTCCAAGTAAAAGAGCTGACAACAGGTCCGATAGTGACACAGGTGTATTTGCATCTTCTTCTCAACCTTATCTAATATACGTTTAATGTTATTAGGGGCAATTAAAAACATTTAAAACTATGTCTTTATAATGCTACTATATATATAATCGCTTCCTTCGTAGTGTCCTGAACAAAATAAATTTGAAAATCTTAATACATATAACCATAATGTTATATTAATACATTTTCCACGATTTCGGAATTTTGGTTTGTGGTCGGACCGAAAATTTCTAAAATATATTTATATAAATATAACTAGAAATTCATGGCATACTTATGTACCACAAATGTGTCATGTGTGCTTACAAGGGATCATTTTATAAACATATATTTTAACATGCCTAAAAGTATGCAAACTATATTTGTTATCAACACATAATATAGTACTTGCTGTATTGTTTACTTAACAATTAAATTGAACTGCAGAGATAGACAAACAAAATATTGTGCTAATATTTTCCAAGTCTGTACATGGTCTAGTCAACAGCAATTTAAACTACATATGTACTTCAGTCATGATTTTGTGGTCTTTGTACTATAAAGTGTTAAATATGTAAATATTCGTCTGTCCGTCTCTCTCTCCTTTGTCTGTCCAATTAATGAAATTTTCAGTGAATTTGCACTTTTCACATGTACGAATATTTAACAAAGTGTGTAAAAATGATGAATGCACCACCACCACACACTAATTCCATGCCTTTGTATAGATACCTGCAATCCAAGCATTTTGCTAGAGTTGTGTCAACATACGGTCATTTACCACAAGGAAAATGCTTTGCTTTTCTTATTGTATTTTATCTGTCATTAACAAATATTGAAAATTTGTTGTGTAAATATAGTGTGTGTGTCATATTTTTAAATTTTTGTTTGTGGGATTTCAAACAAAGTAACTCGGCATGAAAGAAAGAAAATAGTGAGTGAAATTTTTTTTATTATTTTTTTGAAAAACCAAAATATTAAATTTTTTACATTTAATTTTCTTTTCATAATTGTTAATGAATTGTTTTTGTCTGTAGGTAGTTCTGCTTCAGTAATTAAAATGTTATTTTGTGGAAATTGGTTTGTTTATTTGCACTTGAATATTTTACATAATATTTGTATTTGTTTATTTAGTGGTATTTGCTAACAAATTATGTAATACATATACATATAAATTTTAATTGATGTGGGTGGGAAGTGCTTAAAAATACAATGTTATTAATAAACAAGTAAGAATTTATAGTCATACATAACATAATCACACCAGTGATTATGTTAAAAATATTGTTTATTATACCCTACACGACTATAGTGGGGAGGGTATTATGCGTTTGTGTTGATGTTTGTAACACCCAAAAACATTGGTCCTACAGCCACCTTAAAATGTACCAATCGGCTCAGAATCACTTCCTGAGTCAATTATTATGTCCATCTGTCGGTCCATCCGCCCGTCGGTCTGTCTGAGTGTGTGTCCATGTAAACATTGTGCGCACTTTACAGGTCGCAATTTTTCAGATAATTTGATGAAATTTGGAACGTACGCTTCTTTTAGTCCAAGGACGAGCGAAAATGGTTAAAAATGGTTGAAATCGGTCAATTATTTCACCTAGCCCCCATACAACCGGACCCCCCGAATTAATTATGTTAAATGTTCTACTATCTCCACAAAACTTGGCAAAATTTAGTTTTATATATGTTCTAATAATTCTAGCGATTTTCGTAAAGATCGGGTATTATTTGACCCTAGCCCCCTTACAAAATCCCCTTCAGAAAATGACTTGAATGTTCACAATTCACTTATAAACACTAGTATCACGATAAAATTTGGCAAAAATAAGTTTTATATATAAACATAAATCCAATATACAATAAATTTTATAAGGATCGGCCCAAGTTTTGCCCTAGCCCCCCTATAACCGGCCCTTCCAATTTGGGCCTTTTGGCTCATAACTACGTCAAATATACCACTATCTTTCCAAACGTCAGCATAATTAAGTTTGATATAATTATAAATAACATAAAGACTTGAATGCCCACAACTCACATATAAACACTATTATTACGATTAAATTTGGCACAAATAAGTTTTATATAAACATTATTCCCGATAATAAATTTTATAAGGATCGGCTCTATTTCCGCCCTAGCCCCCATTCAATCGAACTTTCCTATTTGGGCATTTTATTTCTTAACTTCGTCTAATATACTACTATTTATCCAAAAATTGGCACAATTTCCAGATGTTTGTAACACTCAAAATTATTTGTCCTTAAGTCGGTTCAGAATCACCTTCTAGAATCACCAAAAATTGGCACAATTTCCAGATGTTTGTAACACTCAAAATTATTTGTCCTTAAGTCGGTACAGAATCACCTTCTAATTCGATTAAGCTTCGTCCGTCTTTGTGACCATGTATACATTGTCTGGATCCAATGACGAAGGCTGTTGAAAATTATTGCTATACGAAATAATGGACCGATTTTAACTATTTTCAACAGGCTTCGTACTTGGGTCAAGAGAATAGTATTTGCAAATTTCATAAAATTTTCTTATAAATTGCGACATGTAGAGTACGCACATGGTTTACTTGGACACACAGACAGACGGACGTACAGACGGACATAGGTTGATTTCGGAAAATACTTTTAAATCGAATTGAAAACAAGAATTTCTTTCCAAACTGCGCCCCACTGAGGTAAACCAGCGCTTTTTTATCGCATTGAAGAGGTTAAGTCTTTTAATTTGTCCTCCAGTAAATGAATACGTACAACCGATACAAACCGATTACAATAAAATAAAGAATGTCTAATTACTTAATGTGAACACCTGCCTTGACGGCCTTATTTCACGGTGGTGTTTTTCACCCACTGTGGGGGCGATTTTTGTACATGTGCCGGTCCATGTACAAGCACTTTGCTGAAGTACTCGAGCTATCTTATCTCTTGCCATAGTAGCCCCGTTGCGGAATGACAGGCATCATGGAATCAATTCCTAAAATCACTGGTCTAAAGTCAATAGAAGGGGCGACCCTAACATCAGATAAAATCAATCTTCTGATAAACCGGAAGGTGACCAACCTTTAGATGTCATGAAAGATTGCAATATTTAAAATGCGATCCCCATCAACTAATGACCCATTCCAGTACATTTCTTAACCTCTTACGGGCCGCGCAACCACACTACTGAGATGTGCCTGTTGACTCAGCAACAGCACCTAGAGCCGTACATATTTTTTTTGTAGTCCAAAATACCCAGCCAATAAATCAGGATCCCTCTGTATGTCAGATAATATGACCATAGAGAACGATCTAAGGAATAAATCAGTAATAATCTTCTGTTGGGCAGATGAGTCTTTCGGCAACTTACATCAGTTCCATTTTCAGACCATAAAGAACGATCTAAGGAATGACAGGCATCTACCAAGTGTCAACCTGAAAGTTCCTCAACCTATATTGGCGTCCTACTACGCGAATACTCGACGGGTTCAGAAATCCAGCATAAGTTGTATAAGTTAAGTAAGTGGTAACAGCACCGAAGAGAGAATCCAGATATATATGGCATAGGATATATCAGTCCTTATACCAATATTATCACCACGCGAATTTGGGTTTAAACCACAGCCACTACGTGCATCCCGAAAGAACCTCAACCATCTGACCAGCCAGTAGTGCCAGATTATATGGTTCTCTGGTTCGACCCCATGTCAAATCATTCCAAGGAAAGGCAGAGGATACCTTTGATCATTACCAATTTATAGTTCCGGCAGACTTGAGGTATTGGTAGCACCTCTTTTACCCGGGATATTGCAATATATAACACCAAAATTTTACAAATGTAACATGCGCCCGGGAGGACTGCAAAGTCAATAAGGGGATTCTTATTAAGATATGTAGGCCATTAAGTAGGTTGGCTACTAGATATGACATTTAGTCTAATAGTCATTAGCGGCAATATGTTAAGCCTATTTTAACTTTACCATCAGATATGTTTATAGATGTGGCATGTTTATGATCCTTCTTGTATTTTATCATTGGAAAATGTTATCTCACTTAAATAAATGTTCCATCTTAAGCTCTATTACTTTCATAAGTGTGTTTCAGAGACGAGCAGCACATCAATTTTCTGCAGTTGCATGTGTTGTATTTATTTCATGCCTAGGTGGACTTTAAGTTATGACGAACTGAAAGCTTCGTCGATTTGAAGTTTCCAATTTCGCATAAACTTCCACACTCATCATTGCGGTTGGCTAAAATGTTACTAATTACAGTTTACCCAAATTTAATGCCACCTCTGGGAAAAGTTATATTAGTTTTGAACAATACTGCCCTGAAGTTTTTAAGACGTTCTGGTATCCCACAGTTAAATAATTCGTTTTTTTTTTTAATTTCATAAAGCACCTCCAAAAAAACCAAATTAATGTTTATTTTTATGTTTATCTCAAAGTTATAGAACATTAAAGACACTTAAACGTTTTTACCTTCAAACAAATTGTCGTTTAATTTGACTCTTTAAATTGTCTTTATTAAATAAAATCACACTTTTTTTAATCCCCACAAATAAGTTAAAACTATTAAGTTATAAGTTAGGTTTACAACTTAATAGTTTAAACCAAATTTAGCAAAAAACGTATTAACAACAATAATAATCGTAAAAAGCTTAAAAAATAATTAAATAAAACTAATTTCTCAATAAACAAATACAGAAGCTACCAAGTTATAAACCTTTAGCTGAAATAAGCATAAAGTATTAGTGTTATACTCGGCTATAGCGAATCTTATATACCCTCCATCAAAGCTTGCGTAGCAAATTTAAAGTGAATTTTAAATAGCGGTCTTATATACGGATGGGGTATTAGGTCAATTGTAGACCGATCTTCGTAAAATTTAGTAAAGAGATTTTGGTTTCTATAGACGGTGATCTCGTTCGAGCCCTATCATGTTTTTAAACGACGGATGTACTTGGCTAGATTAGTTCTAAGGGTATATTTTTGAGACAAATTACATCGTAACAACTTCATAATTTCTAATTATAAGAGTAAGAAAGTAATTTTAGGTCCATAGAGTTTATTTACATCGGCCCATATGTAGCGTTTACATAATAAAGTTATTTAACTTAAAAACAAATATAACTTCAATTGTACACTCAAATAGCATTTACTATAGAGAGAGTCAAAATTGCCTTTCATGCGTTAACAAAAACAAACAAATATTTAAAAGCTAATTAAAAGTTTCAAACTTAAAATCATAGCCCGTAATCACTAATAGAGAGCTAGTGATTTTTTATGAGTAAAAATGTGCATAATTTCGTTTTGATGTCTCGTTTATTCTCTTTACCAACTCGTGCTATAAACAGATCACATACCAGACTGGTAGTTAATGTATAATGATAAGAACCAGTGATGACAATAACAATTTGAACTTCACTTTTAAGCGATTTTACCTTTAAGTTTTCTTGATAGAAGAGGAATTTCGCTAGAATAGAATTATTTCCAAACACGGAAAATTTGTTTATCCGACAATAAAGACTTATAAGACGGGGAGTCCACAGCATGGTTAAGAGTACAATAACAAAGACCTCAAATATTACATAAAGGAAAGATCGGTAGAAACTGTACCGAACACTGGCAGTATGCATTGATATCGAAGAGGCATTCAATATCAAGGACACTGATACTCTTATTTAATCTATAGAATGGTTTCATGTTGACCGGGAGTTTAGCAACATAATCAACTATATGCTATAGGATAAGCTGTGAGATGTTCGATGTAACTATAAGGGCATTTTGTCCCCTTTACTCTGTGTAACCACGATTAATAGCCTTCAAAGACCACAACCGAGAATAGATGATGTCGTAATACTGCTAAGAATCTAAATTAAATGTGTAAAAGGGCTGAAGAGATCCAGGGAACTTGACAGGGAACTTGATACTCTTATCTAATCTGTAGAACAGTTTCATGTTGACCGGGAGTTTTGCAACAAGATCAACTATATGCTAAAGGATAAGCTGTGAGATGTTCCATGTAACTATAAGGGCAGTTTATCCCCTTTACTCTGTGTAACCATGACTAAACCAAGACTAAAGTCTGTCTTTTCACAAGAGTGACAGGAAAATTTAAAAGAATATAATGAACTTGCATAACATTAGAGAAAATACCCATAGGAATCTGTTGCTACATTACTTTCTCTAAGTAATTTTTGGACTATTCTGTTAACCTTTGGCTATACTACTCTTTCAGTTATCTATGGTCTAGCAGTTCCAATCTGTTCGTTGGACTGACTGTTTCTTTCACAGAGTATAAGAATTAAGTAATCAGTGGTCTTTCGACCACTTGTTTCTTTTTCGATTGCTGTACTATCTATGGGCCAACTAATTAATCCTTCAATAAACCTCAGAAAGTTTAATAATTCGGACATTGGAATGAAGGATCCGTAAATACTCTGAAACTGAAATAGCAGGAGTTTTCAAATTTTCAATATCTGAAAAAACAACGTCCTCAAATTTTTATTCGGAGCCACTTTAGTTCAATACGTATATTTAAGACAAAAACTGGGCGGCCGAGTAATAGGGGGCGTGGCTCCTGAGAAACTATTCAATCTAGAATGCTCAAATTATACACGAACGGCTTTGACATCCATGTTAATATTAAGGAATAAAATGAGCGGGCTTGCAATCGAGGGCTTAAATACAAAAATTCGTATATCTAAGAAACTATTAGAGCTAGAATCCTCAAACGGGTTTAGCAAAAGAAGGCGTGGTACTTCCCATATGAATTAAATGTAACAATTCGTATATCTAGGAAACTATTAGAGCTAAAATCCTCATTCTTATCCTAAATTTTGCATGAACAACTCTGACAGCCATGTGAACAGTAGGGGAAAATTGGCCGGACCATCTGCATACATATTGGCTATCGCCGAAAAGTATATTTTTAGTCACATCACGTCACGCCCATTAATTGACAATATCTTAGGACCATTCCATTTGATTGGTCCTTTCTTTATCCTATGTTAGCTCTAAATAAAAATATAAATAATTTAAATATATATAAATATGTTCCCTAGATATAGGCAGTTTATGGTGCGTGACGTGATGTGACAAAAGTAGACTTTTCGGTGGAAATGCCCATATATGAATTAAATACAAAAATTTGTATATCCTAAGACAGACGAACGGACGTGGCTTAATCGTCTAAGAAAGTGACATCCATCTGACATCCATGTGAACATTAGGAGGGAAATTGGACGGATCATCTATATAAATTACATAAAACAATTCGTATATCCTAGGACAGACAGACGGACATGGCTTAATCGTCTAAGATAGTGATTTAAATCCGATTGGTATACTTTAAGTTCTCGTATAACCATTATCACACACACATAAAGTGCTGCATTTACATTATATTTCATTAATCTTTTCTGACGTATTTTTCCTTAACGTAGCATTGACATCACTGTTATTAACATACATTTTAATATTGGTGTATATTGCGCATGCTTAATGTCATTACGTGATATTTCATTTAATGTTTATGTTTGTTGTTGTTGCTGCTGCTGGTGTTGTTGTCTCTGCCTGTTTGCTATGGTTTATGGTTTGAATGGTAACTCTATTTTGTTGTATGAGTTGAGGCCATATGAAAAATCAAAAAAAAATATATATTTTTGTATTTTGGCATTTTTTTACAAAGCAGTGAACTAAAATTTTGTAAAAAAAAATTACTATTCAGTTAACGATTAAACGTGCAAGAGTAAAGTTTCGAATTGAGACAAAGAAACGCAGAGAAACGTACACAAAAATAAAGTGAGTGCAAAATGGTGACAAATGAAAAGGAAATTAAAATCGATAATGATTAAATGAAAATTAATTAAAAATTTTAAAATAAAATAAAAAATATGAAAAATAAACTAAACTTGTTCAAAAAAACGCTGAAATTTCACAAGATTTTTGAAAAAAAATAAAATAAGTTAAGTTTAAGCCCACATTAAGACGTCAAGTGGCGCCAAATAGGTGAAACGAAAAGTAACGAAAATATTTTAAAATTTCGTAATAATAATTAGATAAATTTTATGTGTTTAAAACAATTAATGATATGTTTAACAGAAAAAAAGGTTATTTTTAACAAACAACTATTTTATTAAAAAAATTAATTAAAACCTCAAAATAACATGTTAATCTTAAAAAGACATAAAATTAAAAAAAAAAAAACATCAAAACAAACATAAAAATATTTTAGGAATGTGTGTATCTTTTCAAACCAACTAATTTTTATAAAAAATTTATTTAAATTTAAAATGTATTTGTAACAAGGCCATAACAATTATTACCAATACAATACTAAAATACCCCCACAAATAACGTTCAAAAATAATTTAAAAAATAAATAAAAAAAATCAGAAAAAATGAGAAAAAATGTATTTAATGTAAAAAAAAACTACAAACAATATTGATTATTGTTGTTAAATATACAAATAATAAAATATCAAAAAAAAAAAATAATAATAAATAAAATAAAAGTGAGAGTGTTTGGCAATTGTTTAACCATTTTTGAGCAGCAGCAGTGAACTAAAAAACCACCAACAACAACAACAAAAAACTTGATTCATTCAACGTTTGTTTGGTTATATTGCTTTTACGTTTTGAACTGACCAACCTCAAATAAAACAAAATTATTTAAAACAAGTTTAACACTATTCAAGCCATAATGGGTCAATGAAATGAAATAAAATGTATTGTTTGAAATCAATGGGATGATGATTGTTTTTTGTTAATGAAGTAATTAAGAAGTTGTTGATATTTAAATTTTAAATAATTATCATTTTAATATTTTAATATAAATAATTTAAAAGTGAAAAGGTTAAAGCAATAAATAAATTTGCAAACTTGTATGACATTTTATATAAAACTGCAATTCAGGATATTTGAGGAAACCCCTAAATGGGCTATCGTCTTAAAATGTTTTCACGTAAAATATTAATTCTTATATAAAACAAATAAGAGTTCTATATTCGGCTGTGCCGAATCTTATATACCCTCCACCATGATGTGTTCGTAGAACAACGACCTTATATGGGAACTATTCGAAAAAATTTAAGCAAAATGATTCATCAATACAGAAATAATAATAAAGTGATTTTCAGAAGAAAACCTCATATAGGAGCTAAAACCAATTATGGGCCCATACTGAAAAAATTCCGTATAATAATTTATATATACAAAAAACACATGTCGAATTTTATCCGATAATTTTGATTGTCAATGAAATTGTGCTCATAAGTAATTTTCGAAAGTGGACCTTATATGGGAGCTATGACCAATTATGGACCAATGTGAACAAAGTCGAATTTTAACCCGATAGTTTTATTAATTAAGTAATTATCGAGAGTGGACCTTATATGAGAACTATGACCAATTATGGACCGTTGCGAAAAAATTTCGCTGAATGATTTATATATACACAAAACAAATTCAAGTCGAATTTTAGCCCGATAGTTTTATTAATTAAGTTATTTTCGGAAGTGGAACTTATATGGGAGCTATGACCAATTATGCACCAACACAGATCTAAGTCGGTAGTATGATTCCGGTTCATAT